>NW_027054357.1:0-13069 GCF_011386835.1 Chrysemys picta bellii
GATTTCTAGGACCCCCCCATCCCCACCCCGTTTCTCTAACCCAGTGGTTCTCCATCAGGGTTACTTGTGCCCCTGGGGGTACACAGGGGTCTTCCAGGGGGTACATCAACAGGCTACATAAAAGTCAGTACAAACTAAAATTACAGACAGACAATGACTTGTTTATACTGCTCTATATACTGCTGGGTGTGTTTTGTTATAGGATTATAGTCTGTTAAAATATGTGTATATTAAATTCAATGTGTAGTTTGTAAAGCTATAGCAGCAATCCAAGATGGAGTCTGAACTGCCATCTTGTGACCGCCATCTTGTTGTTTACTGTTATCCTGGCCCAGTCATAACTGGATCCAACCGGTTTTTCCCGCCTTTGGCCACTCCAAGGACAATTTTACCTCAGACTGTTTTCCACCCTTGCTGGGACTGTACCATATTTTCCCGCCACTAACTGCAGAAAGGGACTGAGCTCCTGGCCGAGTGGTGCAGTCCGTCCCAGTGACTGTGTGCGCAGCTCAGGCCGTCCCAGCACGTTCTGGTGGAAGTGAAGAGCGAGGGAAGGAGACATTCCATCGAACCCGCTCCTGCTCCTGGGTACAACACGGGGCCTGGCTGCGGGGGCCGAGTGGAGGGGGGGTGAGGAGCCTGGCTGGGGGGGGGGAGGAGGGCTGGGTGGAGGTGGGCAAGAGACTTGACTCGGGAGGGGCGAGGGGCACTGCTGGGGGGGGCACTGGTTGGGGGGGACTTGCAGCTCGGTGGGGGGCCCTAACCGGAGTGGGTTGAGGCCCCACTACCCCAACCCAGTCCTCGCTTTAACCCTGCCCGAGGCCCCTGCCTCCCTCTGCGCCCCACGTGACCGGGTGGGGGTTCAGTGGGGACCTGCGTGGCCCTGTCACCAGGCGCAGGCCCATGGGTGCCCAGGCCCGGCCCCCGCAGCGCCAGAAGTGGGGGGCTGCGGAGTTCAGCCGTCATCAGCCTTGCAGACATCAACCCACCAGCACCGCAGTTGCTTTATACTCAAATCAATCACTGGTGGGGCTGGGCCCATCCATCAGTGACACTAGAGGGAACTGGGCCCCTCCATCAGTGTCACTAGGGGCCGTCGCCCAGTGTCACAGACACTCCCCAGAGCACGGCAGGGAGAAGCCAGGGCGCGCACAAGGGCAGGAGCAGAGCAGGGGTAGAACCCAGGAGTCCTGACTCCAGCCCTGCCCCGCACACAGCTGAGTCCCACTTCCATCCACAGGACTCGAAGGTGCGTGAGAGAAGGCGGAGATGACCCCATCCGGGCTGAAGGCGGTGGTGCGCGAGAGTGAGTGCAGAGCTGGGGGGTCTGAGCCCGGTTGGGGGCAGAATCCAGTCGGGTGTGGGTCTGGAGGAACAGGACCCAGTTGGGGGGCCCTGGGAGGGCAGGGCGGGGCGCTTATGGGGGTGTCGCACCCTCGGGGAGGATTAGGAGTCAGTCAGAGCAGAAAGAACAGGAGTACTTGTGGCATCTTAGAGACTAACAAGTTTCTTAGAGCATAAGCTTTCGTGGGTTACAGACTAACACGGCTGCTACTCTGAAACCAGTCAGAGCAGAGAGCTCCTCTTCCCCCCGCCTGCCTGTCACACACCAGGAGGGTGTCTGCCCCACCCCCAAGGGCTGCCCCCTCCCATAGGAGCTGCACTTTGGGGGGAATCATCATCATCTCTTTCCATCGGGGTGACTCCCGCCAGGGCCGGTGCAAGGATATTTTGTGCCCTAGGCAAAACTTCCACCTTGCACATCCTCTCCTCCCCCGACTCCGAAAACTAGTAAACTTAGCGTTATAAACAGCCTGTCAGAACGGGTAACAGCTGCACATGAGGAGAAAAATGACGTCAGAGCCACTTTGTACCGTAGTGAAGCAGTACGCTTCTGCCCGGCCGCAACGCAGAGCTGGCGTAGGCTATAGCTGTAATGTAGGAGAGAACAAGTTAAAGCCTTACACCTGATCAGCATGGCCTCCGCTGCCTTGTGCATGCTGGACTCTGAGGGGTTAGTTGCTATGTGTTAGTCATTGTCTTCTGGCAACACCCTGCCCCGCTGTGTGGGCTGTGTTACTTCAGAAGCCCAAGCCACTGCTGAATCTCCAGCCCCAGCTGCAGTGGACGGGGCCTGTGGCTAAATCCAGACCACGGGCCTGGGGTTTAAAAGACCCTTGGAAAGTGGATTCAGTTCAGTTCAGATGATCCATGGTTGCCCCCAGAACTGGGACAGAGCAAATGTGGCCCACAGGTCAGGACCGCCGGTGGTGCTAATAACCCTTAGCTCTTCTCTTAGTTTTTCCTCAGTAAATCGCACAATTAGGAGGGCCTGACACGTGACTTTTGAATACTTGGGCTGGGCCACACTGCCCCGGTTCAAGAGGGGTCTCTGAACAGGAATAGCAGGGGGCTGCAGGTCAGGAGTGAGGGGCATCTGCAGAGCCGTGACGGAGGGAACCCAGGACTGGAATAGCTGCGGGTCAGGAGTGAGGAGCTCTGGCAGAGCTGGTGGGGACAGACCAGGATTGGCATAGCAGGGGGCTGCAGTAAAGGGCACTGGCGGAACTGGGAGCGGGTGGGATCCAAGGGCTGGGATAGAGGGGGCTGAGGACAGGAATGAGGGGCATCTGCAGAGGTGTGAGATGGGGAACCCAGGACTGGAATAGCTGCGGTTCAAGAGTGAGGAGCACTGGCAGAGCTGGTGGGGGACAGACCAGGGCTGGGATAGCAGGGAGCTGCAGACAGGAGTGAGGGGCACTGGCAGAGCTGGGAATGGGAGGGAGGCCAGGGCTGGGGTAGCAGGGGGCTCCAGTCAGTAGTGAGGGACACTGGCACAGCTGGTGGGGGCAGCCCAGGGCTGGTGTGAGGGGCCGTAGCTGCAGTTCAGGGTTGAAATGCCTGTATTATGGTAGGACCCAGGAGCCCAAGTCATGGATCAAGGCCCCATTTTGCAAGGCGTTGTACATTATTCATTAGGTGCATTATGGTAGCGCCCAGGAGTGCCAGTCATGGGTCAGGGTACCATTCTGCTGGGCATAACAAAAAGATGGTGCTTGGCCCGAAGAGCTGACTATCTAATTGCTTAGCTTGGCCGTGGAAGGTGCTGAGGAGACAGGCCGGCAGTTCCCTGAGCGGGGCATGCCTTGGAGGGATTCTTTGTGTAGAACTCAGGATTTGAAGTCTTTGTCGTGTTGTCGTCCCCCACACACAGTAGAGGGTCCCTGGATCCCCTCCAGTCAAGAGGTGCTGGACAGGATCTGTTCTCTTGCTGCACGGGGCCAGATCCTTAGTTCAGCTGCGCTCGTATCCAGCCTGGCAGAAAGGAAGGGGGATCAGAGCCATGGCCCATCTAACCTGCCCCCCCTCTACGATTGCTGACTGGGGGCTCTGCTAGGAGCACATCGCTAGCTGGCCTGAGAGTGGCCTCTGAGCCACTTTCCCGAGGGGTCTTTCCACCAGTCAGTGGGTCCTGGCTCAGGGCACAGCCGTCCCATCCAATCCCCACCACTAATCCCCATCTCTTTCCCTCGCAGAGATCCTCAGCGTTGTCTTTCGCAGCGTGAAGAAGGAAGGAAAATGGAAGGTAAGCAGGCCGGGCCTGCTGCCCTGGTGTTCCCCTGGGGATATGCTGTATCCATATATCGTGCTCCTTCCCCTCCAGCTTCTTGGAATTCATTAGGACCCTGAGGTTTTCCAGGCTGGATCAGATCCCTGCTCTGTCTAGCCGATCATCCGCCCCCAGCTAGGCTTGGGTATGTCTGCCTTCCCGCTGCGCTGGATCAGACCCAGCTGGTCCAGCTAGCCCCATATCTCCCCCCACACACCGGATCAGACCACTGGGCCCAGTGAGTCAGCCTGGGTGGGAGGAGGAGCAGGAAAGCGCCAAGCATGGGGGCAGCATGCACCATTGGGCAGGCAGGTTATTGAGCCCCCGGCATGGACTGGGCTGGGGTGTGTGGAGCGGTGGGCTTGGCCGGTGCGGCAGAGGGAGCACAGGGGACTAGGTTTCCCAGTGGCTGGATCTGGTGCAGCGGGATGCTGGGCTGCACGGAGCAATGGGTTCATTCGGCACGGCAGGAAGGGAGTAGAGATGTTGGGCCGATGGCCTACAGGGCTTTCCTAGGGGAACACGGAGACTCCCCTCGTTCCATTTCTCTGTGCCCTGATCCTGGTTCTGTCCGAGGGCTGGGGAGCGGGTATCTGGTGGATCAGAGGAGGGCACTGGGAGCTAGGACTCCTGGGTTTTGTCCCTGCCTCTTGCACTCACCCTGTCACCTGGGCCAAGAGGCTGATCTCCTCCAATCTAGGAGGATGGAACCATTCTGAATGGCCGGGTGTCCCAGGTTTGTCTCCGACATCTCGTACCAGCCACTCTGCTCGGAGCCGCTCTCCTTGTCGCTCCTCACACAGTCCTTAGCACGGTCAGCTCAGCCAAGTGCAGGCTTGGTAACGGCCCTGCCGCTCTGCTGTGGAAGGGCTGGGCCGGGAGCCGTCGGCTCTGCCGTTAGCAGTCGCTCTGCTCCCTTGGCTGTTCCGTGGATGATGATGGTGGGCGGCTGGGCTCAGGGCAGTGACTAGCTCGTCCGAAGCGGCGCGCTCCCCTCTCGCTACTCCAGGTGCTGATCATGGACCACCCCAGCACGCGCATCCTTTCGTCGTGCTGCAAGATGTCCGACATCGTGGACGAAGGCATCGCGCATGAGTGGCCCCTCCCTCCCGTCTGCTCCCCCCACCAGGGCTCCCCTCCCCCTTGGATACACCTCACAGTCGGGGAGTTGACTTGTCTACATTCACGTTTGCATCTAGTTTCCCCCTTTTGCAGCCCCCTAGATGCCCTCCTTGCTATTGGTACCTTCCCAGCCAGATCTAGTTCCCTTAGCCCAGCGCTTTCAGCCCCTGGAGCCTCTTCACCGCTTTTCTCAGACCTCTGTTAACTCCTCGCTGCTCCTCCCCCATGCTGCGGGCAAGGTCCTGGCAGGAGAGGGGGAATGCTGGCTCCCTGCTCCAGGGTGGAGGAGCCCTGGGGTTGAGGGGCACAGAGCTGAGCCAGCGCTCTAGGGGGCTGTCCCCAGCACAGTACAGAGGGACGTTCCCTCCCTGCTCCGTACTGGGGCAGCATCGCAGCCCATGGCCCCACATCAAAGCTGCTGCTGCATTGTAGCCTGTGGAACCCCTCAGCCTGCTGCCAGCGAACATCCCTATTCCCCTTGGCTTCCCCTCCCCCTATCCCGGTGGAGAGCGGCTGGGGTGGGTGGCTAGGACCCACTGACCCGCGCCCAATGTCTGCTCTCTCCTAGTTGTACAAGATATTAACAAGCGCCGGGAGCCAATCCCCAGCCTGGAGGCCATCTACCTGCTCAGTCCTGTGGAGAAGGTAGGAGCTCGGGCCTGGGGCAGCTGGATGGGGAGCAGGGGAGACCCCGGGGCAGCACCTAGTGCAGCCTGGAGGTGACGCCGTTCGGGGGGATGCGCAGCACAAGGTCAGGATGGGAATGGGGCCAGTAGGGGCTTCCCAAGAGGCTGTTTCCCTGGAGCTGGGCTTCGTGTTCTTTGCCACGTGAGGCACAGACTGTCCCCCAGACCTCTCCGCAGTGCAGTCCCGTGGGGGTTGGATGGGAAGGTGCAGCAGGCGGAGAGAGGCAACCTCGGCTAGGCTGACCAGATAGCAAGTGTGAAAAACCGGGACAGGTGTTGGGGGGTAACAGGAGCCTATAGAAGGGAAAAAACTAAATATTGCGACTGTCCCTATAAAATCGGGACATCTGGTCACCCTAAGTCCTCAGCTGAGACTCAAAGGGAAGGAGAATCGCTGAGGCAGAGGCTCAGGTGGCAGGGGCTGTGGGGGAGGAGGCTCCTGCGTCTGCAGCAGGGAGGCCAGTGGAGGGAGACCAGGGGCAGGGGGGTGAAAACCAGCCCACCTCCCGATGGCATCATGCTGGGCCCTGAGTCCCCAGGGGCTGGGCATGGGCTGGGCCCTTCGGGCAGCAGGGCGGGGCCTTGGCTGGTGCTGACAACCCCTCCTCTCCCCCCCTTTGCAGTCGGGTGCAGGCTCTGATCGATGACTTCCAGGGCACCCCCACCTTCACCTACAAGGCAGCTCACGTCTTCTTCCTCAGCCGTGAGTATCGGGGGGCAGGGAATCCCCCTGCCGGGAGCCTGGCCAGCGGCACACTGGAGCCTGGGGGTGGGGGGGTCTCTCTCTGCCGGCAGGCCAGTGCGCAGCACCCTGATTACGCTCTGCCCTCCTGCAGGGGGATGCAGACCCAGCAGGCCAGACCGAACGACCCCACTGATCCCTTCCCCCCCTTCTCCCCCATGGGCCTGCCTCCAGCCAGCACAGCTCACAGACACCTGCAGCGTGCGCCCAGAAAGGCGGCCTCTGGCTACCATTCCCAGCATGCATTGCTCCATCAGTCCCAACTGGGGTTTGGGAATGGTATACCCAGAATACCCAGTGTGTCAAGGTCACATCTGCTTCTCCTCATTACAGCCCAAGTCCCTGTTCCTCCTTGTGCATCATGCTGAGTTGTACACTCCAGTCACTTCCCCCTGCGGTGGGCTGAGGGCAGGGTGTGAGAAAGGGACCGCGTAGGAGAGATTGTGCCCCCGCCCTCCTCGCTGCTGATGCTGCAGAAGCCGAGAACCCGGCGTGACTCTGGTTCAGGGGGATTGGACTCCTGTGTGGCCCTGCTGACCTGCCTAGGTTCCCCACAGGTGTGCAGCACTACTGCCCCTGCTGTGCCCGTCCTGGCCCCGTCCGTGGGGGCTGGCGCTGTGCTGGGGGTCCTGAGCCCTGTGCCTGTCACCCCCACCCACTGCCTTTGCCTTGCAGCGTGTCCTGACCCTCTGTTCAACAAGCTGCGGAAGTCACAGATCACCAAGGCCATCAAAACCCTCATGGAGATCAACATGGCCTTCCTGCCCTATGAGAGCCAGGTGAGGGGTGACCGGGCTTTGGAGGAGCAGGGCCGCAGGGCAGACGGTGACGTACGACACCCCACCCTTAGTGTTCCACATGGCTTGGGGCGGGGACACCTTTCCCTTCTAGGGCCCTGGGTTTGACGCCAGCACAGGGCAGCAGGGACTAGCTGGCTGCTCACACCCTGTGAGACGTGGAATCGCTGGCTTGGATGTATGAGGGAGGAGGGCGCTGCCTCCCTGGATTTACCAGCTCTTACTGACGGTTTATAACAGGCCTGCAAGACAGCCCGCACACGCCTGCCCTTTGCCGAACCACGCCATCTCCTCCTTGTGTCGTCAGTGGATTTCCCTCCTCATGCCCCTGAGGGGCAGGGCTGTGTTGTCAGTCCCATTGCATTGATGGGGAAACTGAGGCACAGAGACATGAGCCTGGTCTACACCCAAAAGCTTTGTTGGTACGGGTTTGTTACGGGGACATGAGAGAAAAAATCCCCCCTGTAACTAATGCAGCTGTGCTGGCAGAACCCCTGGGTAGAGGCCGTTACGCTGGCAAAGCAGTCCTTTCGCCACTGTAGCTTATTTCATCTGGGCACCGGTGCCAGCTGTGCCAAGAGATGCTTTGGCTGGTATAAGCTGAGTGTGCCTCAGGAGGCTTTGCTGGCTCACCCGTCCCGTTGCACCAGCAAACCCTTCGTGGGCCGATACTGTTTTATTGGTGTCCAAGCACGTTTTCCTCAATGGCTCGTTCTGTTCATCCAGTGAAATAAGCGACAGCGGCAGACGCGCGTTGATGCCGGGTTTGCCTGTGGCTACGCTGGGGCTTTTGCCAGACTAGAAACATGTCCAAGCCCCCTCCCCCAACATTGCCTTCTCCAGGGCAGAGACACACCCCTGCAGCTCAGTAAGGACCTGAATCCGGGGCGTCTTCATCCCAGGCTGGTGCATGAATCTCTGGGCCGCTGTCCCTCTACCACAACAGGAGTGGCGCTGGCGAAGGGATCTCTCCCTCACTAGGGGCTCGTTCCGGCTCCGCCAGGCTGGCCTGATCCAACAGCGCATCTTAGGGGTGCAGTATGGGGCACAGCTGGCCTGGCTGCCAGCACTTGGCACCAGGGTCTGATCTCTGCTCCCCCCGCCCCCCAGGTGTACTCCCTGGACAGGCCACAGACCTTCCACATCTGGTTCAGCCCCTACTCCGCCTGGGAAAGGAACAAGGACCTGGAGATCCTGGCAGAGCAGATTGCTTCGTTGTGTGAAACCCTGGAGGAGTACCCAGCCATCCGCTACAGGGAGTGAGTGTGCCCGGGGGGAGGGGTACCCAGCCATCCGCTACAGGAAGTGAGTGTGCCCAGCGGGAGGGGTACCCAGCCATCCGCTACAGGAAGTGAGTGTGCCCGGGGGGAGGGGTACCCAGCCATCAGCTACAGGAAGTGAGTGTGCCCGGGGGGAGGGGTACTCGGCCATCCACTAGAGGAAGTGAGTGTGCCCGGGGGGAGGGGTACCCAGCCATCCGCTACAGGAAGTGAGTGTGCCCAGAGGGAGACGGTTACCTGGTCATCTCCTACAGGAAGTGCGTGTGCTCCTGGGGGAGGAGCTGTTTCTACCTACAGGGTTTGTCTTTGCTGCAGGGACCATGAAAATAACTTCCACCTGGCGCATGCTGTACTGGCCAAACTCAAGGTGTTCAAGGCATACGAGCCCAGCATGGGAGAGGTGAGCGAGCTGTGCTGGCCACGCCCTCACCATGGGACAGAGCCGCGGGGGGAGGGGGAGTACATGAGAAGTAGAAGGAAGGAGGAGTGATTTAGAACCTACTCGGAGATCCTGGCGGGGGGTGGGGTGGGGTCTAGATCCCCTTGGAGATCCTGAGGGCTCGGGAGAACAATAGCATTCCCTGTGTGGTTGAACTAACGGCCCCAGCCCTTCTCTAACAGTGGCCGTGGGTGGATCACAAAGTGCTCTACAAAGGCCAGTGTCCTTATCCCCTCTCTACGGATGGGGAAACCGAGGCACCGACTGGGGAAGTGTGTGCCCAGCACAATCTCTGTTTATAAACAGGGCAGTTCGGTCACAGAAGTAAGCTTTGCATACAGAGCCTCTTCCACACCTGGACACTCCTGTCTGTGTGTGCTCCTTCACCCACCACCGTGGTATCGGAACTCATTAATGAATTCACCCTCCCAGGGGAGGCAGGGGGGCCTGTGTTACAGATGGGAAACTGAGGCATGCAGGGAGTCTGTCAGAGCAGGAGTAGAACCCAGCTCTCCCGAGCCTTAGCCACAAGTCAGCCCTGACCCAGCTCCTGCCGTCCCCGTCCCACCCCCAGCAGAGGGGAGCTGCAAACCCACCCTGCCCTGGATTCTCGCATGGGAAACCCAGTGGCTCCTGTCTCCCTAGGAGAAGCAAAGTGATGTAAAATCCAAGGCCTGCCCAGATCTCTCCCTCCTGTTGCTTCTGCTCTTGCTTCCAGCCTTTGCCGAGCTGCTGGGAGACTGTGCACCTGTGACCAACTGGGAATGTTTGTAATATCTTTTATGAAGCCGATGCGTGCCTCGGTTTCCCCTATATGTTTCATGGCTTCTCTGGTGGGGCGTGGGGGAAGGACTCTCAGGGAAGATAAGAATCATGGTGTGGGGGGCTGTCACATCCCTGTCTTGGTGAAATGAAGAGAATCCAACCCAGATCAGCCTGGGGGCCAGAAAGACCATGACATCTCCAATGGCTCCTGGCTGGACGCTCCCAGCAGGGAATCGGAGCAGGGGCCCCAGCTCGAGAACACAGGGTTGGGAAGGTTTGAGCTGGGGGATAAGTGGGGGAAGCTGGGAGCTCTCGCCTGAGAACTGACCAAGGTCAGACTGAGGCCTGGCCTACAGGAGGCAATTGCCTCGCTCGGGGGTATGAGAAAGGCGGCGTCACTGAAGCGGCGCAGCTGCAGGGGTTTACATGTAGACAGGCCCTGAGCGAGAGACCAGGAGCCTGAAAACAGGTCTCGCTGCAGCTCGGCCGGGCTCTGGGCTGACCAGAACGGCCTCTTGCTTTAACCTTCAGTGGGCTGGGCTGCCCGGGCTGGGGTCCAGGTGCCTAAGAAACCCGACTGTTCTGACAACGCTGGAGGAGTGGCCCTGTCACCCGGGCTGAGTGGCGTCGGGCCCTGCGGAGTGGACGGGTCTGTCCCAGGGTCTGTCTCAGATGGACTCGCTGGGCAGGGCTCACGGGGTGAAGCCCAGCGGTTCGGTCTCAGGAGGTGGAAGGCCGTACGGCTTGTCCTGGAGGAAGAGAGAGACCTGTTGGGGTCTGGCACAGCAAAGGGCTTCCTCCCAGAGACTTCCCCAGCTGAGGCCCTGGCACCGACCCTGCGGATCCATGAGCGCACCTCTCCGCTCTACTTTCCCATCCACCGAGGCAAAGTTGCCTAGTGGCTAGAGCCCTGGACTGGGACGGGAGACCGGGGTTCTATTCCCAGTTGGGTGACCTTGGGCAAGTCACCCCTCTTATTTGTGCCTCAGTTTCCCCATCTGTAAAATGGGGATAATGATACCAGTCTCGGGCAGGGGGGCCCCCTCTGGGGTAGCTGGCTGCCATGACACAGATGCTCTGTAACTCACAGCTGGCAGCACAGGCCTGCCTCCAGAGGGGAGCCTGGCACACACCTGGCTGCCCAAACCATCTACCCAGGGAAGGGATTGACAGCATGCTTGTTAACCACCGGAGCTACTTGCTGCAGCAGAGATGGCTCCAGCCTGCAGCCCCCGTCTGATCTGTGCTATTCTCAGGAGCTGAGAGCGGCGCTGGGGAGGGCAAAGTCCTGCTCCGTGCACACCCTGCTCCTCTGAGCCCCCCCAGGGATATTCCTGAGACTCTTGCCAAGCCTCCCTGTCACAGGTGTCAGCACTGTCCCTATGTTACACGGGGGAAACTGAGGCATGGAGCAGCGTGCCACGAGTAGGTGGCAAAGGCAGGAATAGGAGCCAGGAGTCCAGACAGCACGCCCACCGCAGGACCGGGAGTGCTGACTCAAGCCCCTGCTCTCAATGCAGTGCTGGCTCCATGCCGCACAATCCCAGCTGGCCAGTCCAGTGTGCCCCCGCCTTGCCAGCTGGCGCAGAACCCCAGGGACTCTTGTAGCATGGCCTCTAGCAGTCAGGTCTCCAAAGCCACCCAGCCCACGGTCATGGCACCATGGGGCCTTATCTGCACTAGTCCCTCTTGCCTTGATGTTTCCCAGCTGCCAGCCCTGAGGGATAGCTAGCCCAGGCAGTGCTGTGGCACTCACCAGTGCACTAAGCGCCCCTCTGCTCTGGGGGGGTGACCTGGTGGTTACGCCAGCCCCCATCTGCACTCGGGGTTCCCTCCAGCCGAGCTGAACTGGCAAAGGTGTGAGCAGAGTCCGGGAGGGGCGCTGGGCATAGCAACCCACCCAGGCTGGGTAGTGCTGGAGAGGAATGATGGTGCCAGTTCTGGGTTCATGTCCCTGCTCTGCCACAGACTTCCTGTGTGACCTTGGGTGAGTCACCCAGCCCTTCTGGGCCTCCATCCCCCTCTGCAATAGGGTGACAGCCCTTCCTAGCCCCACGTGCATAGTGGTGAGGTCCAGATACTCCTCCAAGAGAGGCGCTCCCCCGTCAGCCTCAACCTATTTACCCAGAGGCTGTGGAGACCAAGTGTGGCTGAAAATCAGGCTACGTACTGAGGTGGGACAGTTGGGGAAGCGTCAGGGGCTGTACGTCCCCGGCCCCCCTGACTGACTGTGCTACCCAGCGAAGAGCAGACGCAGCCCCTTGCTGAGGTGCTCCTGGGTGGGCTTGAGTTCCACTGGAGCTGCTGGAGCCAGTTTCAGAGCCGTCTGCCATGGGAGCGCAGGGCTGGTCTCCTATCGCCACCTGCTGTGCTAAGAGGGCAGTGCATGCTGATCAGGCAGGGAGCGGGGTCTGGGCCAGCCCCCCCCCCCCCCGCCCCCCCATGATGTGGGTCTGAGATGCTGACCATTTGAGTGGTCTCTGTCCAGCTGGATGCTGGGGGGGCCACCCAGGCTGGGAGTGGGGAGCTAAAGCCTCATATGGGGTCCCAGCTCAGATGCAAGGTGGGACATAGGGATAACGTCCCATTGTCCCCCTCTGGGACCTTATATCAAAGAGTCTCTGGGCCTGGTGTTGGTTAACAATAGACTAGCCAGGGCCTTCTGGTGTAGTTCCCCCGCTCCCCACGCAGCATATGGGGCAGGGCGCAGTCGGGGGGCTGCCTTGTAAGGGGCACGCTCCCGTTGGTGGAGAGGCACGAGCAGAGAGCGTGCTTGGGGGAGTGGCCATTGCTATTTGCACGAGGGGCAGGTGGCCCGTCCCTGCAGGGGGCGTTGCAGCGCAGCTGGGTGGGGAGCTCTCCCTGCCGGTCAGGGCGGGACCCCTGGGCATGTCCCAGCTAGCTTGGGGGTGTCTCCTGGCTTCCCCTGGGGTTGGGGGCTGGGCCGCAGAGAGGGCGGGTGGTGAAGTTTCAGGCCCACCAGGGCCCATTGGATTGTGCCGTGTAAGCCAGGCCAGGAACCATCCGCCGGAGCAGGGGGTGACGGGTCTCTCTCTCCTTTGCCCCAGGGCCCTGACAAAGCCCGCTCTCAGCTGTTGATAGTGGACCGGAACTTCGACCTCGTGTCCCCACTGCTGCATGAGCTCACCTTCCAGGCCATGGCCTACGACCTGCTCAGGATCGAAAAGAACACCTACAGGTAGGGCCTGGCTGCCAGCAGGGGGCGCCCCGCACTCCTCAGGCGGGCTGGGGGGGTGGGACCCAGGCACCTGCACTGCTCTGTAGCTCCCACGCTCGGAGGAGGGGTGTCGCAGCCTGACCCCATCCCCCCTCCGCAGGTACGAGACAACGGGCACCAGCGACTCGCGGGAGAAAGAGGCGCTGCTGGATGATGATGACGAACTCTGGGTGCAGCTACGCCACCTGCACATCGCTGACGTCTCCAAGTGAGCGCGCTCAGCCCTGCCCCTGACACGCCCCTCTGTGCCCCGTCCGTCCCTCCGGATATGCCCCTCCTTGCCCCACCCAGGGCCGGGACCCATCCGCCCCCGCCCCCCCCCGGACACACCACTTTGTGCCCCACCCAATGCCTAGTGCCGGGACTCGCTACCCCCCCCTTCGGCACACC
>NW_027054358.1:0-13055 GCF_011386835.1 Chrysemys picta bellii
AGCAGGCTCAGACAGGTGTACGCTGGCATTAGTATCTCAGTGAGATGTCCTCACTCCAGGAAGATGAACACAGACAGTGACAAAATATGTGAGCTGCTCCCTCCCTCCATGCCACCGTCCTTCCCGTCCCTCTTTCCAGCGCTGGAGAGGCTGGGCTATGGGGGTGGTTAAGGCTAGGTTGGACAAACCCTTGGCTGGGAATGTCTAGGATTACTAGGCCCTGCCTCAGTGCTGGGAGCTGCTGGACTGGATTACTTTTGGGGGTTCGTTCCAGCCCCACATTTCTATAAGTCTATGATTAACCCATTCTGGACCAGAACCATTATTAACACCAATAAGGACCCAGAACAATCGGTTCCAAAGACGTACTGGGGACAAAAAGCATCCACATAAGACAACCAACATAGAATAACACTATGCCACGGAAAATCGCTTCTAAACCCAACTTCAAGTTCCCGTTCCGGGCAATAAGCACCTTTGTTGATAGAACGGCACAGAACACTGGGTTCCAAACAGGCACAGGGGACCAAAATGATTCACATAATACAACAAACTGAGAATAACGCTATGCCATAGAAAACTGCTTCGAAACATACCATCAATTGCCTGCCCCGTCAATAAACAGCTTTATCGATAAAATCGCCATGGGCACTCTGTTCTGAAGTGGTACAGAGGGCAAAAATGATACACATAACACACTAATTAAGAGTGACACTATCCTACAGAAAATCACTTCCAAATCCACCTACAAGTGCCCATATTAGACCATAAACAGCTTTATAAATAAAGCTTCAGAACCAAGCATTGAGGTGCTTTTATTAATAAGGCTATTTACTGACTGGAGCAGGCACCTGAAGGTGAATTCTGCAGAGTTTTTTGTAGTATAGAGTTCTTCTCAGATAGTTGTATCATGCCCATCATTTTAATCACTGGAGCCTTTTCGGAACCTAGTATCCATGTGGGTACTATGAATAAACCTATTTATAGCCTGGCGTCAGCAAGTGAAGGTGTTTAGAAGAGGTTTTCTGTAGCGTAGCGTTGTTCTCAGGTAGTTGTGCTGTGTGTGTCATTTTGATCTCCTGAGCGGCTTCAGAAACAAGTGCTCTGGGTCTTTTTAGAGTTAAAATGTTTCTGGCCCAGAACGGGTCACAGACAGCATGTTATACGGCTGTTCTCATTTGTAAACTATTCTTCTTGAGTGTCTCTATCAGTAGATGCTGGGTTTTGCACCTATTTTATTGGTTAAAATGCCACTCTGGCTCATTCCGACTTTTCCATGGTCAATAAGGAAAGCGCCAGCAGCTTGTTTGGATCAACAGGTAGGGTGACCAGATGTCCCGATAAAATCGGGACTGTCACGATATTTAGGCGTTTGTCCTGCATCCCGACTGGGACTCGTCTGTTTTTCTTTTTGCTCTGCCGGCGGAACCCCCGACCCATGTGTCCCAATATTTTTTTCATCCCACCTGGTCACCCTATCAACAGGAGAACAAAGAAGATGGGGACAAATGAAATTAGCCACAGGGAAAACCTCAGCTAACATCTACTTATCTTGGGTCACCCAATGAAATTAATAGGAAGCAGGTTTAAAACAAACAAAAGGATGTATTGCTTCACACAACGACCAGTCAACCTGTGGAACTCTTTTCCAGGGGATGTTGTGGAGGCCAAGACTATAACAGGGTTCAAAAAAGCACTAGATAAATTCATGGAGGGTAGGTCCATCAATGGCTATTAGCCAGGATGGGCAGGGATGGAGTCCCTAGCTTCTTTTTGCCAGAAGATGGGAACGGGCGACAGGGGATGGATCACTTGATGATTCCCTGTTCTGTTCATTCCCTCTGGGGCACCTGGTATTGGCCTCTGCTGGAAGACAGGATTCTGGGCTAGTTGGACCTTTGGTCTGACCCAGTATGGCTGTTCTTATCTTCTTATGTCCTTACTCACTCCTGAACCACAGCTCAATGCTATCCCAGTGCTAAGATCCCCCCACTCTCCACAGCTCTATTAATGATGTTCTATCCCGATATACAGCCCACTGCTATCCCTACCCTGGATTCCCCACACAGCTCTTCTGGTGCCCCATAATGTTGACCAACAGAAGCCTGCTAGAGCAGTCCTGGGATCCCCCCAACACATCTCTGAGTCCCATCCATCCCAATCCTTCCCTATCCCAGCTCTGATGGTGCCTCTCAATCCAAACACGTTGCGCCCTGCTATCCCATCTCTGGGCTCCCAACACAGCTCTGACGGTTCCCCTCAGTCCCACCCAGCAGAATTCCCCTCCTCTGTTGCTACCCCCAGATACCTGTGTAAATCTCTTACAGTGATATTAGGCTTGGAAGGATTAAAATACATCAGTGATTGTCGCTAAACATCGATTTCACCGCACACACAGAGCCTGACAAAAATATTTCCATCCTTAATAATTGAAATTTACAGATGGGCAAAGTACGCAAAACATTATCTTTTTCAGTATAAACTGTCGTTAAATAATTGTCTGACCCTGCCCCACAGTTTCCTGAAAGTTGAAATTAATAAAAATTGGAAAAAGGCTTCAAACTAAACATCGATATTATCCTGTAGTGAGGCAGTCTGTCTCCCAACGCCCCGGAGGGGGATGAGCCTCTCTGAACACTAAAGTGGGTAGAGCCAGCAAACCCTGTGCCCACCCCTCAGAGGTGAAGGCACAGGACAGGAAGTATAAAAACCCGACCCCAGAGTTCACTTGAAACTCAGCCACTGGAGAGACCAGATGCCTGTGGTGTAGCTCCCAGTGGGGAGACCACGGCGATGGGCGTCCGACCCGAGGACTGGCCAAACCAGCCAACGCCTGATGCTAGCCCGAGCCCAGAGACGCTGCCAAGCCTACCGCTCTCCCATTACCCTGAGGAACTGCCAGGCCTGCCGTTTGCCAGTTACCCCGAGGAGCTGCCAAACCAACCGCTCCCAGCTACCGCCCTTGGTGTGTGACCCCATGGAGGACACTGTCCAGACCCAGATACCTCTAGAGCGGGAGGTAGGAAGTAGCCCGGGGGCAGCCGACCCTAGTCTGGCTGCAGCACTGCCAGAGCCAATGTCAGTGTGCTGCGGTCAGGATCCCCACTGGCACAGGAGCGGGTCTTTTGCCGCTGCTAGGGCCCCGAGCTGGGACACAGTAGAGTGGGTGGGCCTGCGTCCCCCATGCCACCCATCTCCCCATCTCCCCAGGAGCCTGGGGTTTACTGTTCAACTGTTTGCTCAGCCCCTGCCCGAGGGCCTGAGCTACTGACTGTTTGTTGACCCGCCCTGACCCAGGGCCTGGGCCTGCTAATATTGAACCTGTTTGCTCAGCCCCAGCCAGAGGGCCAGAGCTGCTGACTGTTTGCCGCCCAGCCAAGCTAGTTCCCTGACACAACTGACCAAAGTAGTGTAACCCTTCTGCCCGTCTGAATTGACAGCAACAAGGGCCGAGTTCAGTAACTAGGGGTTCCATTTCAATAACACAATGCAACAGCGGCTCGAGCCCCCACCCAGTGGGACAATTACATACCACCCCCCGGGCGTATCTAAGAGGCAATACTTCCCCTCTCGCAAGCACGGAGTCTGAGTGTAGGAAAATCCTTTTAATGAAGGAGGGAAAAAATGTGGCATTATGTTGGGGAAACACCACAAACAGGATTCCTAACACAAACTGTGAGCAAAAGACCCACCCCCAAGTAACTTTGGCAGTGTCCTTTTCCCCTCAGGGTCTTAAGTCCAGCAACCCAAAATATCACCCAAAAGTCCAACAACCCAAAAGTCTCTGTCCCTGGTCAGTGCAGCCCCAGAGTTCAAAAGTTGATCTGCAGAGTTTGACCTCCCAGCCTGGAGGGGCGGGGGGTAGAGCGGTGTTAAGGGACACCTTACGTCATCCAAGGCCGACTGCCCCGTCTCTCCATGGGCTTCTGCTGCAGCCTTTACCACACGCCACTCCACCAGCCGCTCCGCTCCACCAGCCATCCCGCGAGCCTCTCCAGCCGTTCCATGAACTGATCCGCTCCACCACCTGTCCCTTGAGCCGTTCCAGTCATCCTGCAAACTGCTCCACTCCTCCAACCGCTCAGCAATATAGCTTCAGGACTCCCCACAACACTCAGTAATTTAGGCTCTTAGTGAATTCAACTTATAGTAGGGGAGCCTCAGTGGTAGTACACCACTGGCCCAACATGAATTCAGCTCAGCAGCCTGTAACTAGACTCCTAGTGATATTCTACAGTAGAGAGAGAAGAAGGTGCACTTGGTATTTCAGGTTTCAGAGTAACAGCCGTGTTAGTCTGTATCCGCAAAAAGAAGAAGAACAGGAGTACTTGTGGCACCTTAGAGACTAACAAATTTATTAGAGCATAAGCTTTCGTGGACTACAGCCCACTTCTTCGGATGCATATAGAATGGAACATATATTGAGGAGATATATACACACACATACAGAGAGCATAAACAGGTGGGAGTTGTCTTACCAACTCTGAGAGGCCAATTAATTAAGAGAAAAAAAAGACAACCCCCCAACCTAAACAGACAACCCCCCAACCTAAAGCAAATACTCACCAGCAACCACACATCACTGAACAAAACCACTAACCCAGGAACCTATCCTTGTAACAAACCCCGATGCCAACTCTGTCCACATATCTATTCAAGTGACATCATCATAGGGCCTAATCACATCAGCCATACCATCAGGGGCTCGTTCACCTGCACATCTACCAATGTGATATATGCCATCATGTGCCAGCAATGCCCCTCTGCCATGTACATTGGCCAAACCGGACAGTCTCTACGCAAAAGAATTAATGGACACAAATCTGACATCAGGAATCAAAATACTCAAAAACCAGTGGGAGAACACTTTAACCTGTCTGGTCATTCAGTGACAGACCTGCGGGTGGCTATATTACAACAGAAAAACTTCAAAAACAGACTCCAAAGAGAGACTGGTGAGCTAGAATTGATATGCAAACTAGACACAATCAACTCCGGTTTGAATAAGGACTGGGAATGGCTGAGCCATTACAGACATTGACTATCTCCCCTTGTAAGTACTCTCACACTTATTATCAAACTGTCTGTACTCGGCTAGCTTGATTATCACTTCAAAAGTTTTTTTTCTCTTAATTAATTGGCCTCTCAGAGTTGGTAAGACAACTCCCACCTGTTTATGCTCTCTGAATTGGTATTTCAGGTTCTCAAAAAGGGGCCATACCATCATATACAAATATCTGTCCCCAGACTCTCTCAATTCACTAGGTTTTGGAACCCATGTCCCTTGTCTACGGAATGCTACTTAGTTGATGGCGAGTCCCTCTGTCATAAATCAGTTTCATTGTCCTCGATTCACATAATCAGGGTAACAACACTTTATTCTTCCTGCCCCAATAACAGAGAAACTGGGGATCCCACAGCAGCCAAAGTGACCATTTGGGCTGCTGTGGGTTCATGCTAGGTGGGGTGGGTGTGCCCATGCAAACAAGATCAGCTCCTGAAGTTCTTTTCCACAACTCGCCACAATTCACCACCAGATGTCAGGGTAGAGCTCATCCTGACTCTGCTTATAGTAGCGAGGCAGTCTGGCTCCCCACTGCCCCGGAGAGGGCCAAGCCCCGGCCGAACCGCCCTAGACGTGGTGGAGAATGTGGGCAGCAATCCCCCGATCCTTGTGAGAAGGGATCTGCGGTGGAGCGTGCCCGAGCAACCATGGATATGGACAAGCTTATTAAGTTTTTAGAGGAAAGCCAACAACAGCAGCAGCCCGCCCAGCTCCAGCAGCAGCAGCAGCTGGTCCAGCAGCTCGGGACCCAACAGCAACAGCTGATTTTGGAGCTGGGACACCAGAACCGAGCCCACCAAGAGCAATGCATGCAGCAGTTGGTGACCTTGCTACCCCACCTGCGAAGCCCCATCCTGCGGGTGCCATTGGACCCCCCAGCCTGGCCCCTCCCATCCGGTTGACAAAGATGGGCCCCAACGACAACCCACAAGCTTTTCTGGTAACTTTTGAAAGGGTGGCGTTAGTCGCAGGCTGGGCCAAAGACCAATGGGCTACATTTTGGCCCCGTATCTGACCGGAAGCGCCCAAACAGTATATCGGGGCATGTCTACGGACGTGGCATGGGATTACACCTGGGTAAAGGCAGCAATCTTAGATGCCCTGGACGTTAACCCAGAGACCTTCCAACAGTGCTTCCGGAGCTTGGTCTACCCTACAGGGCCCGACCCCAGATGGCAGCCCAAGAATTCAGGGAAGCCTGCAAGCGGTGGCTACAACCTGAAGGGCGAACCCTGGATGAGCTCATTGAACAAATTATTATGGAGCAATTTGTCCATATACTCCCATTGTGAGGAAGGGCCTGGGTCCTCCGCCATCGGCCTACGACCTTAACTGCTGCCATCACACTGACGGAGGATTTCCTCGCCACTGAAGCACCAGTGGGACCAATCACTCGAGCTGCCCCGCCAGGACCGGAGCGCCCTAACCCAAAGAAAAGGGGGGCCACCAGGAGCAAACCATGAAATCCGTCATGGGGCCCGTAGCCCCGACCCCGACCTGCCGAGGTCCAGGTTTGACAAGCCCCGGCACCTCAACCAGATGCCCGAGGGACCAACCAAAGCCACCCCCAGGGGCCAGGCGGGAACAGTGTCCCGGCCTGGGCGCTCGGATATCGGACCCTGTTTTTCCTGTGGGAAATATGGCCATTTGCAGCAAGACTGCACCGAGATGGATTGTAGCTTCGGATAGTTCTGCACGGGAGAAGCTCGCGCCCGTCCCTCACAAGGCGCCAAGATTACTGTGCCAGTGGTTGTCGAGGATTGCCTAACCATGGCCCTAATTGACTCAGGCTGTGATCAGACGCTGGTTTGCCAAAGCCTAGGCCTCCAGGCTGACCCACGCTGGGGGCGATCCGTCTACAATGCATTCACGGCAACGTACGACCTTACCCCAGTGCCCAAGCCCAACTGACCGTGGATGGGGTCACACGATCTATGGTCGACCTGGTTCCTCGGCTCGCCTACCCGGTGATCCTGGGGTGGGACTGGCCAATTTTCCTGGAAGTCCTCCGCTCCAATGCCGACGAGAGGCCCGCAACTACCCCAGTACTGGAAGGAAGCCTCCCTGAGACCCAGTCAGGGGGAGGAGGCACCAGACCCCAACGGACGGGGAGAAGAGCCAGAGGACTCCCCTCCAGAAGCTGCTGCTTAACCCCTGCTTCACACTGACTTTTGTCGTAACCAAAGGGCAAATCCCACCCTCAGTCATGCTTACGAGCGACTAGCCACGGTCGATGGGGCCGACATTGACCCGCACCGGGCGAAGCAGTGGCCACACTTCGAACTGGGACAGGATCGGTTCTATCGGGTAGAACGGGACCCGCGCATTGGACAACCCCAGAGCCAACTACTCGTGTCACCGGCGGGCAGGAATGAAACTCGCCCACGACATCCCGGCTGTTGGGCACTTGGGGCCACAAGAAGACTCTAGCCCAGATACTGACATGCTTCTTCTGGCCCAGCGTGCATCAGGAAGTAGGGAACTATTGAAACTGCTGCCGAGAGTGCCAGCTAGCCGAACCCCCGCGGACACCCAAGTCCCAGTTGGTTCCCATGCCCATCGTCGAAACGCCCTTTGAACGCGTGGCCATGGACGTGGTGGGGCCCCTCATGAAAAGCATCATGCGATTTCAGTATGTGTTGGTCCTAGTAGATTATGCTACCCATTTCTTGGAGGCAGTACACCTGCGGAGCATCACCAGCCGAACCACTGAGGGCGAGCTAGTGAAGGTCTTTGCTCGTGCAGGCCTGCCCCGGGAGATTCTCATGGATCAGGGCTCAAGCCCCAACCTATAACCGAGACAAGCAGAGCCACGACTTTAACAATGGAGACTGGGTCCTGCTTCTCCTGCCCTCGAGCGGGTCCAAGCTACTGTCCCGCTGGCGGGGCCCCTACGACGTGGTCCGGAAGGTGGGGCCCGTCACCTATGATGTCAACCAACCGGACTGACATAAGAAAGACCACGCCCTGCTTCAGTAGATGAATAAAATGAAAGACAATAATATGAGAATACAGCAATGGTACCTGGCATTCCAGCCCTATGCCTTTACGGTTCACCATAGGGCAGGCAAGAACCACGCTGATGCTGACTTCCTGTCATGCCTGGGAGGTGTGGAAGAGTCCAGCCACGAGGAGCGGAAGCCAGACTTAAGGGGGGTCTGGCTCCCCACCACCCCAGAGGGGATGAGCCTCTCTGGACACCAAAGTGGACAGAGCCAGCAAACCCTGCGCCCGCCCCTCAGAGGTCAAGGCGCAGGACAGGAAGTATAAAAGCCCAACCCCAGAGCTCACTTGAAACTCTGCCACTGGAGAGACCAGACGCCTGTGGCGTATCTCCCAGTGGGGAGACCACGGTGATCAGCGGGCAACCCGAGGACTGGCCAAACCAGCCAACGCCTGATTCTAGCCCGAGCCCAGAGACGCTGCCATTCCTACCGCTCGCCCATTACCCTGAGGAACTGCCAGGCCTGCCGTTTGCCAGATACCCCAAGGAGCTGCCAAACCAACCGCTCGCCAGCTACCCGAGGAGCCCATGGTGTGAGACCCCGTGTAGGATGCCATCTGGATCCAAGTACCTCTAACGGAGGAGGTAGGAAGTAGCCCGGGGGCAGCCGACTCTAGTCTGGCTGCAACACTACCAGAGCCAATGTCAGTGTGTTGCGGTCAGGATCCCCACTGACACAGCAGCGGGCCTTCTGCCACTGCTAGGGCCCCGGGCTGGGACGCAGTGGAGTCGGTGGGCCTGCGTCTCCTCTGCCACGCATCTTGCAGATGGCAGTCTCCCCGTCTCCTCGGCTGCTCAGAGCCAGGAGCCTGGGGTTTGCTGTTCAACCGTTTGCTCAGCCCCTGCCTGAGCGCCTGAGCTACTGACTGTTTGTTGCCCTGCCCTGACCCAGGTCCTGGGCCTGCTAATATTGAACCTCTTTGCTTGTCTCCTGCCTGAGGGCCTGAGCCACTGACTGTTTGCTGACCTGCCCTGACCCAGGTCCTGGGCCTGCTAATATTGAACCTCTTTGCTTGTCTCCTGCCTGAGGGCCTGAGCCACTGACTGTTTGCTGACCTGCCCTGACCCAGGACCTGGGCCTGCTAATACTGAACCTGTTTGCTCAGCTTCCGCCTGAGGGCCTGAGCCACTCACTGTTTGCTGACCTGCTCTGACCCAGGGCCTGGGACTGCTAATACTAAACCTGTTTGCTGAACTCCTGCGTGAGGGCCTGAGCTACTGACCGTTCGCCACAAGCCAGGCTAATTCCCCGACACCCCTGACCAAAGTAGCGAGGCGGTCTGGCTCCCCGCCACCCCGGAGGGGTGCAAGCCCCAGCCGAATCGCCGTACATATCCATCAAAATTATAAAGCATAAACATTGAGTTCTGACACGCCTAAGTAATATGCGCTCAGTGTTCTGCAGTCACTCACCCAACTTAGGTCAACAGTGACCAACCTGTGACCAATGCTGGCAACTAGAAACAACAAAACGCCCCTTGGTAAGTGACTGTGAGAACCAACCCAGGGACCATAGGCAATTTCAGGAGGAACAAAAATGTCCAGAGTGTCAATAATGTTCATGACCCAACCATATGTTGTCAGAACCAGGATCTCACCTGGAGTGGCTCTCACAAGCTAAGAGCTGCAGCATGGGCAGGATTTCAAAAAGCAACTACCTAAATTCTGCATAGGCTACAGGGGTTAAGGAGGGATGCTTTTCCCATACAGTCAGTGCTGTCCCCAATGTCCCAGTGTGGCACTAAGGGGTGCTGTGCAGAAGGGATGGGGCTGCCCTAGCATGGTGTAGTGGAGCACTATGCTGCAGGGAGCAAAGTGGGAGCTTACTAGAGGGCACAGTCCCTTTGCAGTCAATGCTGACCCAAATGCCCCAGCAGAATGTATTTTCTGTGAGGAAAAAAATTCTGGTGGCACATGAATTCTGTGCATTACAGTGCCACGGAATTCCCCAGGAGTACCCCTTGGAGTCGGGGATGACCCAAATGCCCCAGCACGGTGCTGTGCTGCAGTGAATGCTGGATTTCACATTAGAAACAACCAACTCATTGGCCCTGCTTCTCACTGAACATCCCCAAGCACTTTCTCTCATCACTGGGGTATGTTTCCCCAGTCACCTGGCCAAACACTCTCTTCAGTTATTCCATTCTGCCCCATCATCTAAAATCCACTCATATTTTTATTGGACACACGATTCCTGAATCACTTCCTGGTACCCAGCTGCCCCACCCCAGAGGTGGCTGCAGTTGAGCAATCACGGCCGTTCTGTCCCTAAAGCTCTTATGCTGTTTAACCAACTGGGTGTCTGTTTCCAAACACCTTGGCTCCTCCCCAACAGTCCCACCCGGCCGGACCAGATCCCCCTCCCCCTGTGTGTGCACAGCCTCATGAGGACACAGATTTGAGGATAAATAAGCCCCAGTGGTTGCTCCCTTGCTGTTATTCTCAGCATTGGAGGCTTCCCGTTTGCTCCAGCATCCTCCGTTCACCTTCGTGCTGAACCGAGAGACACGACTCTGAGTGTGCCCAGGAGAAGGGCAGGTGAGTCTGTGCTACCCAGGGCCCCACTGCCTCCGAGCTAGGGACAGAGGGGTCCAGGGAGTGAATGAAGGGGAAGAACAGCGGGAATTGGGATCAATCTAAATAATTACCCATCTACTACCATTTCCACAGACGCCACTCTTAGAGCTGGGGAGGGAAACCAGGAGTACAGACTCCCAGCCCCCTCTCCTCCCCCACTCTAGTCCACTAGATCCCACTGCCCTCTTAGAGATAGGGTCAGCTGGTGGAACTCTTTGCCAGACGATGTTGTGAAGGCCAAGACTATAACTGTTTTCAAAAAAGAACTAGATAAGTTCATGGAAGACAGATCCACCAATGACTATTAGCAAGGATGGGAAGGGATGGTGTCCCTATCCTCTGTTTGCCATAATCTGGAGTGGGCAACAGGGGATAGATCACTTGATTATCACCTGTTCTGTTCATTCCCTCTGGGGCACCTGCAAT
Source organism: Chrysemys picta bellii (assembly GCF_011386835.1). Lineage (NCBI taxonomy): Eukaryota > Metazoa > Chordata > Testudines > Emydidae > Chrysemys > Chrysemys picta. Next base: position 11,073 of record NW_027054358.1, read on the forward strand.
TGGCCACTGTGGGAAGACAGGACACTGGGCCAGATGGACCTTTGGTCTGACCTAGTCTGGCTGTTCTTATGTTCTTATGGTTGATGCTGATCAGGGAGCTCAGCAGGGAGCTGGAGCATGAACAGAAAAGACCAGGGGGCTGTATTTCTTAACGGGGATCTAGGCTGATGTAGGGAGCTACCTCCTGCTGTCTGGATTTAGGTGGCTGGGCCTGGAAGGGAGCCAGTGCCCTCTAGAAGGGAAAAACCCCAGATCCCGTTTCCTATAACTCCCTCCTGGGGGGGGGGGTTTCCCTTCCAGCTGCTGCAATGCTGGGACTTCTCCCTGCACTCCCCTGCCTGCTCCTCCTCTCCCTGCCGGGCTTCAACTCTGGCTCCGATGACGACGGCACCGTGGTGCTCACCACCAGTGGCCCCATCCGGGGCAAGCGCCTCCAGGCAGGCTCCAGCACAGTGATGTCCTTCCTGGGCATCCCCTATGCCGAGCCCCCCGTGGGGACCTTGCGCTTCCAGAAACCACTTCCCCACCAGCCCTGGAGTCACGTCCTGGAGACCACCAGCTTCGGCAATGTCTGCCACCAGCATCCAATTCCTACTTACCCTGAGGACGAATTATTCACACCCACAAGGCCACAGTCTGAGGACTGCCTCTTCCTCAATATCTGGGTGCCCCATCCCCGGCCCCCTGCACCGGCCCCAATCCTCATCTGGATCCACGGTGGTGGGTTCTTCTCAGGTGCAGCCTCCCTCAAGATCTATGACGGGCGATTCTTAGCCGCCACTGAGAACGTGATCGTGGCCTCCATGAACTACCGGCTGGGGGCGCTGGGCTTCCTGTCTCTGCCCCCGGCCGCCCCGGGGAATGCCGGCCTGTGGGACCAGCGCCTGGCGCTGCGCTGGCTGCGGGATAATGCAGCCGCCTTTGGAGGGGAGCCAGCCCATGTGATGCTTTACGGCCTTGGCTCTGGGGCTGCATCAGTCGGCTTCCACCTCCTCTCCCCGGGGAGCCGGCCCCTTTTCACCCGCGCCATGCTGCAGAGCGGATCCCCGACAGCACCCTGGGCTTGGATTTCGCTTGAGGAGGCCAAGGAGAGAGGCCAGAGGCTGGGCCAGCTGCTGGGCTGCACCGATAGCGATGACATGGCCTTGGTGGGCTGCCTGCAGGGGAAGGAACCTGGGGAGTTCCCCAAACACGAGTTCTCCGTCTTGCGCCACAGGGAGCTGCTGGGGCTGCCCTTTGTGCCGACAACAGATGGGGATTTCCTGCCTGATTCACCATCAAGACTCCTGCAGGCTAAGCAGAGCCAGCCTATACCCATTGCAGCTGGTTTCACTGCCAACGAAGGCTCCTACCTAATACTCTTTGGTGCCCCCACCTTACACCTGCAGAACGCCAGCAACGTCGGTATGGAGGAGCTGCTGCAGGTGTTGAAGCTCATCGTGCCAGGGGCACCAGAAGAAGCCGTCCAGGCTGTGGCTTGGTGGTACAGCCAGGAGGGGGAGAAGCAAGGAAAGGCACAGTATCGATGGGCCATGGAACAAATTGCTGGTGACTACGCCATTGTGTGCCCAGTAGCCGAGCTGGCTAGGCGGGGAGCAGAGGCCGGCAATCCCATGTTTGCCTACAGCTTCAACCAGCGCCCCAGTGGATTGTCTACAACGGAATGGACAGGGGTGCCACATGGCTCTGAGCTCCCCTATCAGTTCGGAACTCTGTGGTCCCTGGCAGGAGCCAACTCCACGCACACAGAGGCTGAGGAAGTGCTGAGCCACACGATGATGCAATGGACTGCGGAGTTCGCCAGGACCGGGTAAGGGAATCCCCCACTATCCTCTGATCCCCTGAGCCAGACCATGAGAGCAGCTGTCACTCTTTGGCCAGGGGAACACAACATCCAGGAAGACACGGCTCAATGCCATGGCAAAGCATAGGTCTCTTTGGAAAATAGTTAATCTAACTGGTTGAAGCTCATGACCTGGAGCT
>NW_027054359.1:0-7500 GCF_011386835.1 Chrysemys picta bellii
GTCGTCCCCCGAGGACTCCGGGGGCCAGGCTTAATAGTCGTCCCCCCGGGCGCTCCAGGGGGAAAGCTTAATAGTCCTCCCCCGAGGATAGGCTTAATAGTCGCCCCCCGGCCAGTCCGGGGGAGGCTTAATAGTCGTTCCAGGGGAGGCTTAATAGTCATCCCCCGGGCAGTCCGCGGGAGGCTTAATAGTCGTCCCCCGAGTGCTCCGGGGGGCAGGCTTAATAGTCGTTCCCCAGGCAGTCTGGGAGAGGCTTAAGAGTCATCCCCCGACAGTGTGGGTGTGGGTGTGGGCGGGGGGGAGGCTTAGCAGTCGTCCCCAGGGCGGTCCGGGGGTGGGGGGAGGCCTCAGAGTCGTCCCTCCGAGAGCCGTGTCGGCGGCGGTGGCGGGTGTCAGGCTTTACGTCCAGCCTCCGGAGGGTGAGCGTCCTCGGACGCGATGCAGCCGCCGCAGAGAGGCAGCCTCCGAGGCAGGGAGCGGAGCACCGAGGCTGGGGAGTGGGGAGCAGGAGCCGGGGGGGAGGTGGGGGGCGTTCAGGACAACAGGTCAACCCCCTGGAAGCGGCTGTCAAATGTTCAACGTCCCCACTCGGCCACCAGGTCAAGCCCCGGGAAGCGGCTGTAAAATTCTCAAAGTCCCCACCGGGACAATAGGTCAAGCCCTGGGAGGCGGCTGTCAAATGTTCAAAGTCCCCACCGGGACAACAGGTCAACCCCCGGGAAGCGGCTGTCAAATTTTCAAAGTCCCCGTTCGGCCACCAGGTCAACCCGCTGAATCTACTGGGTTGACCTGGCGGCCGTTTTGCTTTCCGGCCACCAGGTCAACCCATTGGTTTCGACGGGTTGACCTGGCGGCTGGTTTGCTTTCCGGCCACCAGGTCAACCCATTGGATTCGACGGGTTGACCTGGTGGCCGGTTTGCTTTCCGGCCCGGGTGTCACCCCACTCCGAGGGCAGCACGGCAGTGGTCTTGAGGACCACAGAGGGGGGCTTAATAGTCGAGACGGAGCAGGTCCGGGGGAGGCTTAATAGTCGCCCCCCGGCCAGTCCGGGGGAGGCTTAATAGTCGTCCCCCGAGGACTCCGGGGGCCAGGCTTAATAGTCGTCCCCCCCCGGGCGCTCCAGGGGGGAAAGCTTAATAGTCCTCCCCCGAGGACTCCGGGGGCAGGCTTAACAGTCGTCCGCCCCGGGCGCTCCAGGGGGAAAGCTTAATAGTCCTCCCCCGACAGTGTGTGTGTGTGTGTGTGGGAGGGAGGCTTAGCAGTCTTGCCCCGGGCGGTCCGGTGGGGGAGGCTTAGCAGTCGTCCCCAGGGCGGTCCGGGGGTGGGGGGGGGGGGGAGGCCTCACAGTCGTCCCTCGGAGAGCCGGGTCAGCGGCAGTGGTGGGTTTACGTCCAGCCTCCGGAGGGTGCGCGTCCTCGGAGGCGATGCAGGCGCCGCAGAGAGGCAGCCTCCGAGGCAGGGAGCGGAGCACCGAGGCTGGGGAGAGGGGAGCAGGAGCCGGGGGCTGGGGCTGGGGGTGGGGGGCGTTCAGGACAACCGGTCAAGCCCCGGGAAGCAGCTGTCAAATGTTCCAAGTCCCCACTCGGCCACCAGGTCCACCCCAGTCTAGCAATGGGGTTGACCTGGCTGACGGCCGGTTAGTATCAAGGTAAACTCACCGTCGTCCACAGGAGGGCAGCTCTCAGGCCGGCCGGCTGCGGCTGACTCTGGGGCGGCGCCCGGTCCCGGCAGCGAGGGGCGGGGGGCGCGGAGCGAGACGGGGCTAACCGGGGGGGGGCGCCTCCTGCGACTTTGGGGGCCGCGGGTCGTCAGTGGCGTGCAGGCCGGGCCTCTCCCGGGGGATTCGGGGGGGCGGTCCTGCGGGCCGGGCGCAGGGGGCTCGAGCGAGCCCGGGCCGGTCCGCCCCGGGGCCGGGGTCTCCGCCTGCGGCTCAGGGGGGCGCGGGTCGTCGGGGGAGGAAGCCCGGGGGAGCCGCACACCGGCCCGCCAGGCCAGGCCTGGCCTGGATGGCCGCGGGGGGATTCGGGGCGGTCCCGCGGGCCGGGGGCCGGGCGCAGGGGAGGCGGGGGGGCCGAGCGAGTCCGTCCCGGGCCCGGGGCCTCCCCCTGCGGCTTTGGGGTCCGTGGGTCCCCGCTGGAGGAAGCCACTGGGAGCTGGACACCCGCCGTCCGTCCCGCCAGGCCAGGCCTGGCCTGGGTGGCCGCGGGGGGATTCGGGGCGGTCCCGCGGGCCGGGGGCCGGGCGCAGGGGAGGCGGGGGGGCCGAGCGAGTCGGGCCCGGGCCCGGGGCCTCCCCCTGCGGCTTTGGGGTCCGTGGGTCCCCGCTGGAGGAAGCCGCTGGGCGCTGGACACCCGCCGTCCGTCCCGCCTGGCCAGGCCTGGCCTGGGTGGCCGCGGGGGGATTCGGGGCGGTCCCGCGGGCCGGGGGCCGGGCGCAGGGGAGGCGGGGGGGCCGAGCGAGTCGGGCCCGGGCCCGGGGCCTCCCCCTGCGGCTTTGGGGTCCGTGGGTCCCCGCTGGAGGAAGCCGCTGGGCGCTGGACACCCGCCGTCCGTCCCGCCTGGCCAGGCCTGGCCTGGGTGGCCGCGGGGGGATTCGGGGCGGTCCCGCGGGCCGGCGGCCGGGCGCAGGGGGTCCGAGCGAGTCCGTCCCGGGCCCGGGGCCTCCCCCTGCGGCTTTGGGGTCCGTGGGTCCCCGCTGGAGGAAGCCGCTGGGCGCTGGACACCCGCCGTCCGTCCCGCCTGGCCAGGCCTGGCCTGGGTGGCCGCGGGGGGGGATTCGGGGCGGACCTGCGGGCCGGCGGCCGGGAGGGTCCGGGCCAGTCCGCCCCATGCCCGGGGTCTCCCCCAGCGGCTTCGGTGGCCCCGGGGGGGGTCCTCCGCGGAGGAAGCCGGGTGGGTGGGGAGCCGGACCCCAGGCGCCCAGACCCGTGACCTGCGGCCGCGACCTCCGACTCGGCAGGAGCGACGAGGGGCTTTCCGGCCCGTCCCCCCCTCTCCTTCCCCCCCAGAAAAGGAGAGAGAGCTGACTCGGACCGGGAAAAGCTGCCTACGGCACCTGGGATTCCCAGGCGGTCACCCATCCAAGTACTAGCCAGGCCCGGGACGGTTTACCTTCCGAGATCGGACGGGATCGGGGGCGTTCGGTCCGGTATGGCCGTAGGCACCCGGCCCCGCGCCTCCTCGCCCGCTTTCCCCTGCCGACGCCCGGGCCTGCCGCACGGTGAGCCCCGGTCGGACTGCCCCCCCCCCTGCGGCAGGGCCCCCGTCTCTCGCGGGCCCGGTCCTTTTTTCCTTTTCGAGCTCCGGGGCCCGGGCTGGCCGCCAGAGCCCCTCCGCCCGCCCTCCCCGGCGTCGGGGAAAATACTGTCCCGGACTTCCAGTGCGCCCGATCCTGTCAGCCGGGGGGTGGGGAGGGGCAGTCCCTCGCTGCGGCCGGGGAGGGTGAGCCCAGGGCGGCTTGCCTGCCGTGCGAGGCCCCTCTCGGCCACCAGGTCAACCCCGAGTCGAAAGGGCTGAAAAATTTTCAGAGTCCCCTCCCGGGCACCAGGTCAACCCGTGGAATCGGACGGGTTCACCTGCTGGCCGGTTCGCTTCCCGGGCACCAGGTCAACCCGTGGAATCGAAAGGGTTCACCTGCTGGCCGGTTTGCTTTCCGGCCACCAGGTCAACCCCTAGGGGTTTTAACGGGGGCACGCCCGGTGGCCTCTTTCCCGTCCGGTCACCAGGTCAACCCGGATCTCCCTCCTTCCCTGGGCGTCCCCTCCTCGGAGGCGTCAGGTTCCATTCCCCCCCCCCCCCCCAGACTTCCAGGGGCCCGATCCAGTCGGCCGGGAGGCAGTCCCTCGCTGCGGCCGGGGAGGGTGAGCCCAGGGCGGCCTGGTCCATGTCTCTAGTGGGCCCGATCCTTTTTTTTTTTTTCGAGCTCCGGGGCCAGGCCCGCCCGGGCAGCCCTCCTCGGAGGCGTGGGGCGATTTCCCCCCGCCCCCAGACTTCCAGGGGCCCGATCCTGTCGGCCGGGAGGCAGTCCCTCGCTGCGGCCGGGGAGGGTCAGCCCAGGGCGGCTTGCCTGCCGTGCGAGTCCCCTCTCGGCCACCAGGTCAACCCCGAGTCGAAAGGGCTGAAAAATTTTCTGAGTCCCCTCCCGGGCACCAGGTCAACCCGTGGAATCGAACGGGTTCACCTGCTGGCCGGTTCGCTTTCCGGCCACCAGGTCAACCCGTGGAATCGAAAGGGTTCACCTGCTGGCCGGTTCGCTTTCCGGCCACCAGGTCAACCCCTAGGTTTTAAGGGGGGGGGACGCCCGGTGGCCTCTTTCCCGTCCGGTCACCAGGTCAACCCGGATCTCCCTCCTTCCCTGGGCGCCCCCTCCTCGGAGGCGTCAGGTTCCATTCTTTTTTCCAGACTTCCAGGGGCCCGATCCAGTCGGCCGGGTGGCAGTCCCTCGCTGCGGCCGGGGAGGGTGAGCCCAGGGCGGCTTGCCTGCCGTGCGAGTCCCCTCTCGGCCACCAGGTCAACCCCGAGTCGAAAGGGCTGAAAAATTTTCAGAGTCCCCTCCCGGGCACCAGGTCAACCCGTGGAATCGAACGGGTTCACCTGCTGGCCGGTTCGCTTCCCGGGCACCAGGTCAACCCGTGGAATCGAAAGGGTTCACCTGCTGGCCGGTTCGCTTTCCGGCCACCAGGTCAACCCCTAGGTTTTAAGGGGGGGGACGCCCGGTGGCCTCTTTCCCGTCCGGTCACCAGGTCAACCCGGATCTCCCTCCTTCCCTGGGCGCCCCCTCCTCGGAGGCGTCAGGTTCCAGTCTTTTTTCCAGACTTCCAGGGGCCCGATCCAGTCGGCCGGGAGGCAGTCCCTCGCTGCGGCCGGGGAGGGTGAGCCCAGGGCGGCCTGGTCCATGTCTCTAGTGGGCCCGATCCTTTTTTTTTTTTTCGAGCTCCGGGGCCAGGCCCGCCCGGGCAGCCCTCCTCGGAGGCGTGGGGCGATTTCCCCCCGCCCCCAGACTTCCAGGGGCCCGATCCTGTCGGCCGGGAGGCAGTCCCTCGCTGCGGCCGGGGAGGGTCAGCCCAGGGCGGCTTGCCTGCCGTGCGAGTCCCCTCTCGGCCACCAGGTCAACCCCGAGTCGAAAGGGCTGAAAAATTTTCAGAGTCCCCTCCCGGGCACCAGGTCAACCCGTGGAATCGAACGGGTTCACCTGCTGGCCGGTTCGCTTTCCGGCCACCAGGTCAACCCGTGGAATCGAAAGGGTTCACCTGCTGGCCGGTTCGCTTTCCGGCCACCAGGTCAACCCCTAGGTTTTAAGGGGGGGGGACGCCCGGTGGCCTCTTTCCCGTCCGGTCACCAGGTCAACCCGGATCTCCCTCCTTCCCTGGGCGCCCCCTCCTCGGAGGCGTCAGGTTCCATTCTTTTTTCCAGACTTCCAGGGGCCCGATCCAGTCGGCCGGGTGGCAGTCCCTCGCTGCGGCCGGGGAGGGTGAGCCCAGGGCGGCTTGCCTGCCGTGCGAGTCCCCTCTCGGCCACCAGGTCAACCCCGAGTCGAAAGGGCTGAAAAATTTTCAGAGTCCCCTCCCGGGCACCAGGTCAACCCGTGGAATCGAACGGGTTCACCTGCTGGCCGGTTCGCTTCCCGGGCACCAGGTCAACCCGTGGAATCGAAAGGGTTCACCTGCTGGCCGGTTCGCTTTCCGGCCACCAGGTCAACCCCTAGGTTTTAAGGGGGGGGACGCCCGGTGGCCTCTTTCCCGTCCGGTCACCAGGTCAACCCGGATCTCCCTCCTTCCCTGGGCGCCCCCTCCTCGGAGGCGTCAGGTTCCAGTCTTTTTTCCAGACTTCCAGGGGCCCGATCCAGTCGGCCGGGAGGCAGTCCCTCGCTGCGGCCGGGGAGGGTGAGCCCAGGGCGGCCTGGTCCATGTCTCTAGTGGGCCCGATCCTTTTTTTTTTTTTCGAGCTCCGGGGCCAGGCCCGCCCGGGCAGCCCTCCTCGGAGGCGTGGGGCGATTTCCCCCCCCCCCAGACTTCCAGGGGCCCGATCCTGTCGGCCGGGAGGCAGTCCCTCGCTGCGGCCGGGGAGGGTCAGCCCAGGGCGGCTTGCCTGCCGTGCGAGTCCCCTCTCGGCCACCAGGTCAACCCCGAGTCGAAAGGGCTGAAAAATTTTCAGAGTCCCCTCCCGGGCACCAGGTCAACCCGTGGAATCGAACGGGTTCACCTGCTGGCCGGTTCGCTTCCCGGGCACCAGGTCAACCCGTGGAATCGAAAGGGTTCACCTGCTGGCCGGTTCGCTTTCCGGCCACCAGGTCAACCCCTAGGTTTTAAGGGGGGGGACGCCCGGTGGCCTCTTTCCCGTCCGGTCACCAGGTCAACCCGGATCTCCCTCCTTCCCTGGGCGCCCCCTCCTCGGAGGCGTCAGGTTCCAGTCTTTTTTCCAGACTTCCAGGGGCCCGATCCAGTCGGCCGGGAGGCAGTCCCTCGCTGCGGCCGGGGAGGGTGAGCCCAGGGCGGCCTGGTCCATGTCTCTAGTGGGCCCGATCCTTTTTTTTTTTTTCGAGCTCCGGGGCCAGGCCCGCCCGGGCAGCCCTCCTCGGAGGCGTGGGGCGATTTCCCCCCCCCACCCCCAGACTTCCAGGGGCCCGATCCTGTCGGCCGGGAGGCAGTCCCTCGCTGCGGCCGGGGAGGGTCAGCCCAGGGCGGCCTGCTTGGCGGCCGGGTCCATGTCTCTAGTGGGCCCGATCCTTTTTTTCCCTTTTCCGGCTCCGGGGCCCGGGGTGCTCGGGTAGCCCTCCGCGGTGGCGTCGGCCAATTTTTTTTAAAATCAGACTTCCGTGGGCCCGATCCTGACGGCCGGGAGGCAGTCCCTCGCCGCGTCCGGGGACGGCGAGACGCTCGGCCACCGGGTCAACCCGGAGGAAGCGGGCTGGGGGAAAAAAAAAAAAAAAAAAGTTTTCCAAGTCCGAAAAATTTTCAAAGTCCCCTCTCGGCCACCAGGTCAACCCCTTTGGAGCGAATGGGTTGACCTGACGGCCGGTCGTCTCGCGGATGTCCGGAAGGGGTCGCCCCACGCCGTCTCGGCCGACCGAGGGAACCACGAGGTGGCGCCCGGTTCCAGTTTCGTACCGCCGAAGGCGGGGCTTTGGCTTTTTCGACCTGCCTTTCGAGGATTGTGTGAGGAGATTTCTGAGGACAGGTTTTTCAGAGCCTGTGAGAACCGGAGCTCAGCCTAGGGGATCAATCCGAGTATTGTACCCGACCCTGCCCGGCGTGGGAGGGGGGGAGCGGGCCCGTTTGAGGGCGGAGGCCAGCACCCGGCCCTCCGCCGAGACGGCCCGCTTTTCCCGGCTCTTAGCTCACGGGCCCCGCAGCGGCCGGGAGCCGAGCTCCGAGTGTCGGCGCCCCCCGGAGGGAGGGGGGGCCCGCTCCTCTCGCGCCCGCCGATCGATGTGGCGCTGACGTTCGCGACGGGAAGGGCCCTTCGCGGGCCGGCACCCCAACCGCGGGGCCGTCCGGTGTT
>NW_027054360.1:0-13038 GCF_011386835.1 Chrysemys picta bellii
TGGGGTTGAGTGCGATCTGGTTGATCTGGTGCTCGCCCTGCACGCTGGCGATGGTGCGGGTGGTGGTCCCAGCACAGGCATCCCCAGAGATCACCTGACCTGAAGAGCTAAGCCAAAGAGACAAACAGGTGAGCCTCAAGGCAGAGACTCTTGGGGGAGGGAGGGGGCAATTTACACAATGTGGAATGGAAGATCTAGCCCATTGTGGACTGATTAGAAGGCTGGACAGCGTCTGTCCCCAGCCATCTATAGGGGAAAGCAACGCCACTTCCTGGCCATATGCAGTGCCAGTGGTGCCAGGATGAGACCCCCCCGCTCAGTCCCACGTCCCCTCAAGCCGGGAGCAACGGCACAGCAAGGGTGACCCAGGCAGCACCTTTCGGCACCCAAGGGAGGTGCCTTGCCGCGCAGCCAGCCAGACCCGTACCAGCAGGCATGCCAGCTCCACGCCCGGGGCGGAGCGACACAAACCCCACCCCTGGCCTGGAGTTGATGTTGACAGGCAGCCCAGGCATGTTCCCGCCCAGGGCCGGCGCTTCCATTTAGGCGACCGCACCAGGATTTGGGGGGGGGGGAGGGGCGGCAATTCGGCAGCGGGGGGTCCTTCCGCGCTCCGGGTGTTCGGCGGCAATTCTGCAGTGGGTCCTTCACTTGCTCCAGGACCCGCCGCCGAAGTGACCCGAAGACCGGGAGCGTGGAAGGACCCCCCCACCGCTGAATTGCCGACGACGACCGGGAGCACAGAAGGACCCCCCCACCGCTGAATTGCCGACGACGACCGGAAGCACAGAAGGACCCCCCCCCACCGCTGAATTGCCGCCGACGACCGGAAGCACAGAAGGACCCCCCCCACCGCTGAATTGCCGCCGACGACCGGGAGCACGGAAGGACCCCCCCCACCGCTGAATTGCCGACGACGACCGGGAGCACAGAAGGACCCCCCCACCGCTGAATTGCCGACGACGACCGGGAGCACAGAAGGACCCCCCCACCGCTGAATTGCCGACGACGACCGGGAGCACGGAAGGACTCCCGTCTAGGGCGCCAAAAACCCTGGCGCTGCTCCTGTTCCCGCCAGTCAGATTGGGGAAGCCTAAAAGAGAAGTCTCAGTCTGTGGCTGGGCACCAGAGAGAGGGGCTGTTTCCCTGGGGTCTGGAAACGGCCCTGGCAGCTGCAGATGGGTCATTACCCGTCCCTGATCAAAGCAACTGTAGGGTGCACGGTGCCCCCCGAAACAGACGAGAGGAGCAACTTCCCTGAGAGCAGAGCACCAAGCCACGGAACCTCCACGAGCCAGGCCAGGCTAGAACGACCAGCATTGCAGCATTCCTAGACTCAGCCCTGCAGACCAGCCCGGCCACTTGGCCTTTGCAATGCTGCCCTGAGTGCAGAACGCTGGCAGGGCAGTGCGTCGAGCTTGGCCAGGCCCACAGGGCAGCCTCGGTGCATCAGGTACTTACGTGAGGGTGCGGATGCACTTGGCCGAATCCCGGATATCCCACACCTTGATGTAGGAGGTGGAGACAGTGAAGACCAACCCTGAGTGGCTGCGGTACTTGATGGACACCACATTATTGGGGTGGCCCTTTAGCGAGGCGATATCCTGGCCCGTCACCAGGTTCCACATTTTGCAGCTCCGGTCTGCGGGAGGAGGCAGGAGCACATGACACTGCGGGACCCTTCCTGTCCTCAGCAAAGGATCCCCATGGCTCCCTCCCCCCCGCCTCCCCCTGCTCCCACGAGTGCCCCAGGGGAGCTCAGTCCCTGTGGCCCATCCAGCCTCTGGTACCTCTGCCAGACCTGCCAACGGGGGGAGCGTCTATTAGTGCCAGGTGCGAGGTGAACATCCAGCCACTAGGAACCGGGCAGAGACCCCAACAACTCGCTTCAGGGATGTCACCACACAGCTGTTCAGCCTAATGACTCGTGCAGCATTGCTGCCCTCTGCTGGGGGGACCCAGAACTGCACCGGCCCGTTGTGGCTTTCAGGCAGGCCGGTGCCGTCTGAGCAAGAGGCTCCTGTCCTGCCCCCGCAGTTTGAGGTGGCTCAGCCCCTCCCCTGGGTAACAGGCTCACTCCCCAATGATCACACCCAGAGCTCAGCAGCCGGCCCGCCCCTGAGGCGCGCACCTTTGGATCCGGAGAAGAGCAGCTCGTTGGTGGCGTCCACGCAGAGAACGGGCTTGGAGTGTCCTTCCGCCACGGAGATGCACTGCAGCGGGGCTGTCCGGGCGCTCCTGGCACCGCCCACGGGGTTAATGAGGCCCTTTCCGTGGGAGAGAGAGAGCAAGGGCGTCAGCAGGAGGGCGCTGGCTGGGTGACCCAGGACGAAGCCAGATCCCGCCCCACCAGGCTGCCAGGGCCTGCTAGTGGGGCTCCGGAGCAAAGCAAACCACAGACAGAAGCTGCTGGGCAGCCTGCTCCCCAGACAGGCCCCCCGGGGCAGGTCACACCCCGTTGGTGCTAAGGGCTCAGGGACTCATGCAGACCCTGCCTTGGCTTGGGGCAGGGGCTTGGAAAGGGAACGGGCTTCACCCCCTGGCCATCTCGCTGCTGGCACAGATGAGCGACCCCCCCACCCCCCTGTGAGAGCTGTGGGTGGCCCCTGTGCCCCATCCAGGCAAGATCCCAAAGCCAACAGAGTCCAGGCTGCTGCATGGCACACGCTGCCCCATCCCCTGTGGAGTCAGAAACTAGCAAGGACAGGCTGGCTCCGGACCCAACCCCCAGAACCTCCAGGCTTGAACAAACTGGGGCCCTGCTCCAGCTGTGCTGTGTGGGGCATAAGGGCACCACCCTGTGGCCAGCGGGGGGGAAGCGCCCTCTCTCCATCTGACCCACTCCGGTTTTGCAATGAGCTTCACCCTGCTTTGGCAGATGGGGAAGGGATTTTTAACAGGTCACAATCGAATCAATGGCAGAGCTGGGAACGGATTTGTTCCTGTGCTTTGTCAGGGAGTTTTTTAGCAGATGGTGTAGTTTCTTTAGGTAATCCTCAGTGGGATCAGAGGATAATGGCCTGTAGAATGTGGTGTTAGAGAGCTGTCTAGCAGCCTCCTGGTCATATTCCAATTTATTCATGATGACGACAGCACCTCCTTTGTCAGCCTTTTTGATTATGATGTCAGGGTTGTTTCTGAGGCTGTAGATGGCGTTGTGTTCAGCATGGCTGAGGTTATGTGGCAAGTGATGTTGCTTTTCCACAATTTCAGCCTTTGCACGTCGACGGAAGCAATCTATGTAGAAATCCAGTCTGTTGTTTCGACCGTCCGGAGGAGTCCATGCAGAATCCTTTTTTTTTGTAGTGCTGGTAGGGAGGATTCTGTGGGTTAGTATGCTGTTCAGAGGTATGTTGGAAATATTCTTTGAGTCGGAGACGTCGAAAGTAGGATTCTAGGTCACCGCAGAACTGTATCATATTCATGGGTCTGGAGGGACAAAAGGAGAGGCCCCGAGATAGGACAGACTCTTCTGCTGGGCTAAGAGTATAGCTGGAAAGATTAACAATATTGCTGGGTGGGTTAAGGGAACTACTGTTGTGGCTGCTTGTGGCGTGTAGCAGTTTAGATAGTTTAGTGTCCTTTTTCCTTTGTAGAGAGGCAAAGTTTGTCTTGTAAATGGCGTGTCTAGTTTTTGTAAAGTCTATCCATGAGGAAGTTTGTGTGGAAGGTTGGTTTCTTATGAGAGTATCCAGTTCTGAGAGCTCATTCTTAATCTTTCCCTGTTTGCTGTATAGGATGCTGATCAGGTGGTTTCGCAGTTTCTTTGAGAGTGTGTGACACAGTCTCTCAGCATAGTCTGTGTGATATGTAGATTGTAATGGATTTTTTACCTTTAGTCCTTTTGGTATGAGGTCCATCTGCTTGCATTTGGAAAGGAAGATGATGTTTGTCTGTATCTGTACGAGTTTTTTCATGAGGTTGATGGATTTCCATTCCATACGGCTAAATGCAGTGCCTTGCATAATGACAGGTTTCAGAGTAACAGCCGTGTTAGTCTGTATCCGCAAAAAGAAGAACAGGAGTACTTGTGGCACCTTAGAGACTAACAAATTACTAATCTAATAGTCTAATAATCTAATAAACTAAAAAAACTAATCAATACCACCCTATACCGGAAACCTACTGACCACTACACTTACCTACATGCCTCCAGCTTCCATCCAGGACACACCACACGATCCATTGTCTACAGCCAAGCTCTAAGATATAACCGCATTTGCTCCAATCCCTCGGATAGAGACAAGCACCTACAAGATCTCTATCAAGCATTCTTAAAACTACAATACCCACCTGCTGAAGTGAAAAAACAGATTGACAGAGCCAGATGAGTACCCAGAAGTTACCTCCTACAAGACAGGCCCAACAAAGAAAATAACAGAACACCACTAGCTGTCACCTTCAGCCCCCAACTAAAACCTCTCCAGCGCATCATCAGAGATCTACAACCTATCCTGAAAGATGATCCTTTACTCTCACAGATCTTGGGAGACAGACCTGTCCTCGCTTACAGACAACCCCCCAACCTAAAGCAAATACTCACCAGCAACCACACATCACTGAACAAAACCACTAACCCAGGAACCTATCCTTGTAACAAACCCCGATGCCAACTCTGTCCACATATCTATTCAAGTGACATCATCATAGGACCTAATCACATCAGCCATACTATCAGGGGCTCGTTCACCTGCACATCTACCAATGTGATATATGCCATCATGTGCCAGCAATGCCCCTCTGCCATGTACATTGGCCAAACCGGACAGTCTCTACGCAAAAGAATTAATGGACACAAATCTGACATCAGGAATCGAAATACTCAAAAACCAGTGGGAGAACACTTTAACCTGTCTGGTCATTCAGTGACAGACCTGCGGGTGGCTATATTACAACAGAAAAACTTCAAAAACAGACTCCAAAGAGAGACTGCTGAGCTAGAATTGATATGCAAACTAGACACAATCAACTCCGGTTTGAATAAGGACTGGGAATGGCTGAGCCATTACAAACATTGACTCTATCTCCCCCTGTAAGTACTCTCACACTTATTATCAAACTGTCTGTACTGGGCTAGCTTGATTATCACTTCAAAAGTTTTTTTTCTCTTAATTAATTGGCCTCTCAGAGTTGGTAAGACAACTCCCACCTGTTTATGCTCTCTGTATGTGTGTATATATATCTCCTCAATATATGTTCCATTCTATATGCATCCGAAGAAGTGGGCTGTAGTCCACGAAAGCTTATGCTCTAATAAATTTGTTAGTCTCTAAGGTGCCACAAGTACTCCTGTTCTTCTATTTTTAACAGTTGTTCTCAGAGGTTTCTGGGGACCTGAAAGATGGGGCCATACAATTATGGGCCAAGGTCTTACAGGTTATGGGGGCCCAAGAACTACCCTTCAGAGCTTGGGGAAATAGAACCAGAGTGCATAGAGGAAAGTGTGGAATTAACAATACAAGCAAATGTAACTAACAATACAAATGTATTAAGAACAAAAATTAACAACAAAATGACTATTAGAGAACCTAACAAAAAATAAACCTGATGCATTGGGGACCAAAGTTTTTTGGACACAAGTGGTGATTGATAAATTGGATGGACATGAGGGAAGTAGAGAGAGGAAAAGACATTTGCCCTGTCTAGTGTAGTATTTCCTCTTTTTCTGGACCCAATGCTAGCACAGGACACCACTAGAGACAGACACAGAACATGCAACACAGAACACTGAACACAGACTTTGTCATGACACTATAACCATGGTATTTTATAACTCTTCAGCTGGTACCAGCTCTTCTGATGTTCTGGTTCAGATCCTGAAAGATAGAAGCTTGGAAACAAATTAGCACAGTGCTTCACCCTGGCAGAACCTGCTTGGTCTCTGCCACAGTGTGTTTGGTACTTGGGGCTGCACAAATGCTAATTAAATGGTGCATTTTTTGTGAGTGTAAATCCTCCCTTTCTCTCAGTAAAAGGGGTTAACACTCCATCTAGAAAAAAAAATTCTGTTTTAAAATCTCCAGCCATTTTGCCATGGCCTGGAGATCTGAGGCAGAAGCAGGCACTGTGGTTAACTGTTTTAATGGCATTTTGGCCCTGGGAGGAGGAATTTACCCAAATATTCCAAATATCCCCCTTCCCAATCTCCAGAGGGGTCCCAAAGGTCTGCCCCCTTCTGGGGTCTTAAATGTTTCTTCTCCTGATGTTACTGCTGCTGTAAGATTTGAGAGTGCTGTTTTAACTCTCTGTACCCAACCTGTTTTTCAGTTTCTCTATCTGTTGCTTGCCTGGGCCCGATCCTGCTTTTTCCAATAAACAGTTCCTTTCCATGGGCACAAGCCTTGTTCCACTACCAATTTAGCAAGGAGGGTGGGCTTTCCAACTAGCCCCCACCCTTCCTGGTTCCGTTTCTTAAACATTTTCTTCAAAATTGTGAAATTACCACAATATTACTTACAAAAAAAAAAAACAAAAAAACATAAACCACACTACACTGCCCAAACTCCTATATCCTTCAGAGTTTGGTTAATTAACTGAAAGTTTACGCTCTTTTTCCTATAGTGCCAGGCTTGCTAAAGCTGGCGGTGTGCACACCAGTTTTATAATAACTGTGGATTCTATGCTTGCTCCCCTTTCGCATTCTCCACCAAAAAGTACTGCACAGGATCTTTTCAGGGGGAATAAGACAAAACGCCACATTTATTAGTAATACATGTATTCATTAACACTGTATTATATGCATATAATATATTACACTTACACTCACACACACACACACAAACACACTCCGACTTGTTGTTACCAATTAGTTGCTCCCCTTAACTTCACTGGCCAGGTGAGTTAGATGGGGGAGGGGGTGGAGCCGGGCTTCTGCCGATCCGGATCGATGCTCCCATGTTGACAAGACGAGACCCGGGGTTCTCTGCAAGACACCTCACTTTTATAGCAGCTTCCCTCTCATGCAAATCTATACCAGATTCAAACTCTGTGTCTGTGTCCATTGGTCCTTTGTGCTGCTTTCTTTTGAGTGTTGTCCCAATGCTGCAAAGAGGGTGTTTCCAAAAGAAGGTGCTTGCTTCTAACCCCCGAGGCCCTCAGTATGTCTGCTTGTCTTTAATGAGCCCACTTGACACGTTTTATTGTCCTTGGGTCTGGCTCCCAGCCCCTCTCCAACAGTTGAGGCTGTCTGGAGGTGCTGCCTTCCATGCCTTGCTCATCCACACCTCATTCATTCAACAGGGCAATTGATTAAGAGTGGGGGGGGGAGAGCTCTTGTTCTACTGCTAGCAAACAGAAATTTTTCTTCTATCTTATTCTATCCTTAGGGGCTATAATATTATACCAAGGGCAATGCAAAGTTTCTAAATGAGGCTTTGATACAAAGTTCCATGAAGTTATATGGAGTTATATGAAGAGGCACAATGTAAAGTCATATGAAAATTATCAGAGATTGATCTACAGTGCGCTTACCTCCCCTCCGAGGCCAGGCTGAACTCCCAGATCTCCTCGTCTGTGCTGGCGTAGCCGTTCTCTGCACAAGGAACGGCCGACAAGGGTGCGTCAATGCGACAGAGGGTGGGAGGGCACCGCACTGGGCTGGTCCAATCAGAGCCAGCCAGCAGGTGGTTGCCAATCAGCGTGTGGCCCTTTAGGTCCTTGGGACCCCCCCCCAGACCACTGCTATCATTAACTCTTTGCCACCAAAGCGCCATCAGTGCATCCTCACGGCTGGACAGGCTGTGACCATGTGGGCTGATACGTCTGGATGAAGCGGGCCTATCACTCCTGCCCACAGGGTCAGAGCAATGCCAAGAGCCCTGGGGTGGGCTCCATCTGTCCCAATGGGCAGACGTGCCATCTGTAGGGGCAGGGAAACACCCCAAGCCTTCCCAGCTGCTGCCAGCCCCAGGCCCCACATCAGCGCTGCCGGCTGCTTTGCCAGCCAATGCCCAGTACTCACGGGGGTCCCCAGGAGGGAAAAGCCCAGCACCCACCTTGCTGCACGTTGTGGATGAGCGCCTGCAGCTCGGGGTGGGACTCCGCTTTCTCCCGCAGGGCATCCAGGATCACATGGTTCTGGGAGGAGCCGGTCACATCCGTTTGTCTCAGGCGCCTTTCCAGCAGGCGAATCTGGGCTTCTTTCTGAGCCACCTGCAGCCCCTGTTTGGCAGGAGCAGGAGGTTACCTTCCGTCCAGCACACAGGACGGGCCAGTGGGTGGGACGGGGAATCAGCTCCTGGCTTCAGTCCCTGTCCCTGGGCACAGATGCAGGTTCCACACCAGCCTCACTCAGCTGCTGCTTGTACCCCTGTGACAATGCGGTTCTGGCGGAACCCAACTGAGAGTGCCAACTCAGGACAAATTGCTCAAATAGGGCAGTTACAGCCCAAGGCTGGGGTTTTTTCCACCTCTAAGGCAAACCAAACCAGCCAGACTAGGAGGACTTTGGTCTCACCCCACTGGCTAACCGCAAGTCTCACAAGCGGTCTCCTTAGACACTCCAGTTTCCCAGTATTACCACCAGTGCCACTCGTTATGGGGACAAATGGTTATGAAAACCAATACCCCAGTAAAAGAAAAAAGGTTCTCCTGATCCCAAAGAACCAAGCCCCAGACCCAGGTCAATATACAAATCAGATCTTACTCACAAATCACGCTGTTGCCAATCCTTTAGAATCTAAAGGTTTATTCATAAAAGGAAAAAGATAGAGATGAGAGTTAGAATTGGTTAAATGGAATCAATTACATACAGTAATGGCAAAGTTCTTGGTTCAGGCTTGCAGCAGCAATAGAATAAACTGCAGGTTCAAATCAAGTCTCTGGAATACATCCCCCGCTGGGATGGGTCCTCAGTCCTTTGTTCAAAGCTTCAGCTTGTAGCAAAGTTCCTCCAGAGGTAAGAAGCAGGATTGAAGATCAGATGGAGATGAGGCATCCGCCTTATATAGTCTTTTCCAGGTGTAAGAACACCTTTGTTCTTACTGTGGAAAATTACAGCAAAATGGAGTCTGGAGTCACATGGGCCAGTCCCTGCATACTATGCTGAGTTACAAGGTGTATCTGCCTTCTCTCAATGGGTCCATTGTATAGCTGATGGTCCTTAATGGGCCATCAAGCAGGCTAGGCAGAGCTAACACCATTTTGTCTGGGATGTCACCCAGCAGCATAGCAGAAGTTTGAAATACAGACAGTATAGAGCCAATATTCATAACTTCAACTACAAAATTGACACACACATATAGACAGCATAATTATAACCAGTAAACCATAACCTTGTCTTAGACACCCCATTTGACCCCCTTTATACAAGATCTGGGTGCCACTACAGGACCTTGGTTGCAACAATGATCTATATGGTCCCAGAGGATATCAATAACGTCACAAACCCATTCCCTTCTCTGGGTCCAGCAGCACACAGGCCAGGCAGGCCTCTCAGTCTCCCTCACCCACGCACAAAGGATGCCCCAGGCGCAGCCAAATAGCCCTGGCTCCAAACCTGACCTGCAGCAATTGTGATCCCATGCTAACAGGGGGCCTCCTGGGATCCTATGTTCTGCGACCCACCCCACAGAGCTGCACCCCCACTTGAAGGCCCTTTGCCTGACCTTATCGATGGATGCCTTGAGGAAGTTGTCCAGCAGGAGGCGCGCCTCGGCCAAGGAGCAGGAGCTGATCACCACGGAGGTGTCGGTGGAGTCCAGCTCCTCCTACGGTGCAAGAGAGACCCCCGAGGGAGGGGAATTAGAACGGCGCTGTGGGCAGTGAAGGGCAGAAAGCAGAGGGCCAGCAGAGACACCAGCGCCACGGAACCGGGGGGGTTTCCTTGACT
Organism: Chrysemys picta bellii; assembly: GCF_011386835.1. Lineage (NCBI taxonomy): Eukaryota > Metazoa > Chordata > Testudines > Emydidae > Chrysemys > Chrysemys picta. The sequence goes on from NW_027054360.1 coordinate 9,830, forward strand.
GGCTGACGCCGGCAGGGATGCAGGTGCTCTGTGAGCAGGCGGCGGGGAAGACGACTTGCATGCCAATACTGTGCATGAGCACTCGCACTGGATGTGTGCCTGGAACCAGGCCCCTGATTGGGCCATCTATGGGGACTGAACCACACACCTGCGGATTTAAAGAAGAGGAGCTTCTACCGCCTGGACGGCAGGAGCTGCTCGCTAGCCAGGCGACCAGAGCAGACCAAGGGCAGGTTTACACTGGGAACTTATACCAGCATAGCTATGTCTCTCCAGGGTGTGAAAATCCTGCCCCACCCCCATCCCAGAGAGTGTAGCTCTGCCGACCGAACTAAACAGCCACCTCCTTGGGAGGTGGATTACCTACTCCGACGGGGAGCATCTACATCTAAAGCCTTGCAGCTGTAGCAGATTAAGCGTAGACATATACTAAAGACCTGTTTATGACCTCCAGCTGCTAGGATGGGAGCAGAGAGCTACACTGTGATGAACCTGGGTCAGACCCCCCATGTCATTAACGGTGCGTCCACACAGCAAAGAAAAACCCACAGCAGCGAGCCTCTGGCCAAAGGATTCGGGCTTGCACTACGGGGCTAAAAGTAGCAGTGTAGACATTCCCGCTCATGGGCTCCAAGACCCTCCAGAGCCCAGGCTCCAGCCCTTGTGTGAATGTCTACACTCTTCATTTTAGCCCCGTAGCCCTGCGAGCCAAGGCAATCGATTCAGGCTCTGAGACTTGTGCTGTGGGGTTTGCCTTGCAGCACAGACACCCGACAGGTGCCAGGGAGAAAGGCCTCATTATTAGGCTATTGTTTCTCTGTGGAAATATTTGATTAAACAAAAATTTCCTTTCTGGTCAAAATCCCACCCTCCCTTTACAAAAATCTGACCTCAGAAAAGAGACTCAATGTTTGACAACAGCTTTCAGCACAAGTTCGCGGTTTCAGAAAAGGGAAACTCTTTCCCAAGACCCCCAATTTTTTTGCCTTAAACCATCAAAACTGATTTTCAAAAACCACAAAAATTCCAGTTTCTCGGCGGGGGGGGGGGGGGGGGGGGGGGGCGGAGGGGAGGAGAAACTGATTTTTTCTTCCCCCTGGGAAATTTCAAAAGAAAAACTAAAAGGGTTTGAGATTTCATACAAAAGCAAACAGAATCTTCAACCCCTCCCACGGCTACACCTGGAGTTGGCTCTGAATACCGGGCTGCCCCCCGGGCTTGGCTTCGGTCTAGGCTACAGGAACGTCACTGTGGAACTGGGCTGGGTCGAGGCAGTTTCTCACAGGAGGTTGTGTTGCCGTATACGCAAGGAATGGAGAAAGCCCATGTTCTAAGCATGTTTGGAGCCTGGCGGCGACCCAGGCTGGAGCCTGGTGCTGACATGGGTTTTTCTGTGCACACAGACAGGATTGAGCGTGGCTAGACCACGCCTTGCCCGCAGCACTGGATACATCATGGGTACATTTGTCCCATGGTACGGACAGGGCTTCCACTGACTCCAGCATGTGCAGAACTCCCATCAGGGCTGTTGGGCCTAGCAGCTGGTGGTGGACATCATGCTCTCCGCAGCCGTCCCTTCCACAAATAAACCATCCAGCACCGATGGAGACCCTGGTGGACCAACATATAAGGGGCTTCCTAAATCCTGGCCCCGACCTTGCAGACCGTGCAGCGGAAAAGGGCTGATTCTTGGCCTCTGCTGGTCCAAGCCAAGCCACAGCCATGTCCGTTAGCCTGGCGCCCACAGGCCTACGGCTGCCTATCGCACCAGCCCCGTGAGTGCTCAGGCACCTGCTGAACTGGGCCTTATACAGCCGTCATCAGCAAACAAGCAGAGAAAGCAGCCAGACTGCAACAGCTGCTCTGTGACGTTTCTGTAGGGAGGGGGCGAGCTCTGGGGGCTAAGAGCAGGGAGCCAGCTCGGCCCTGACTCCCTGCGTGACCCACGACACAATGTTTCAGCCCAGAAGTTGGAGCTTAGAAAGCAAGAGGACCCTGCAAACCTGCCTCCTGCACCCCTTATGCTTAAACTGCCTAGAGGAAGAGTCCAGCCAGCCAGCCTCCTGCTCACACCCAGTCCCCACCCCAACTATCAAACAGCCCCCAGAGCACCCCCTTTCCCTTACAGCATACAATGCCCTGGGGTGATCTCCCCTGCTCCCCCTCCCGTGAGACCAACTCCCCATATACAGACCCCCTGCACCTCACCCCCGCCCGCAGGCCCCCTCCCCCGGCACCTTGGTCTCCTCCAGCTGCATGATGGTGGCCTGGCAGTCGGCGATGCTGTCGGTGATGTAGTCAATGTTGGCGGTCAGCACCTTGATCTCCTCGTTCAGCTCTGCAGGCCCTTCTGCTCCTCCGGGCTCTCCGCCTGCAGCTTTCCCCTCTTCCCCTGCAGCAGCGCCAGCTCCTCGCGTTTCTGGGGGGGGGGTGGGAAGGAAACGCCTCAGCCGGCGCTGTCCAGGTGCCAGCAGCCTCCCAGCACTCCTGGCCCTCGGTCATGCTCAGGCCACCCAATCCCCACCAGGGCACTGCCCCCCACACCTCACCTTGATCAGCCGCTCCATGTCCGCCTCCAGGTTGACGATGGTCATCCTCTGCATGACAACGTCAAAGATGCGCCGCTCCAGCGACTGCCACTTGAGCCGGGCTGCCTTGCTGAAGGTCTGGCTCATCCCCTTCTTTGGGAACTTCTTCCTGCAGTGGGATGGGACACGGTCAGGGGGCTTCCATCAGGCGGGCGCTCGGCCATCACGCCCGCTAGTGCTCAGGACAGAGGGGCATTTACACATCAGGTCTCCAGCCAATGTGGAGAGTCTCACGTGTCAAACCACATGGCAGAGTCGCCCACGATGATAGAGCCATCGTTTCCCGTGTTCCCACAGAACTCCGCTCCCATCTAACACCCAGGAGCCCGGGGCCTGAGGGCCAAGCAGGGAACGAGGCCACGGGGGACACGGATTTGGAAGCACTGGTCTGACCTGACGGGCCGAGCCCCATTCACGGAGGGCGAAGGGTCTCCCAGGAAGTGGTCGATTTTCCGGTTCCACTGGCGCACAATGCTGGAGACCGAGCGAGAGTCAGACTCCGGTTCTGAGGAGGTGGTGCTGACGGACACCTCCGCACTTGAGTCCAGCATGGCTGGCTTCTGACTCAGCCTCCCAGAGACCCCGTCCGACATGGGCTTGGCCAGGCGGCGCAGAGCAGAG
>NW_027054362.1:0-13001 GCF_011386835.1 Chrysemys picta bellii
CATGATTCTGGGATGCATTAACAGGTGTGTTGTGAGCAAGACATGAGAAGTCATTCTTGCGCTCTACTCTGCGCTGCTTAGGCCTCAACTGGAGTATTATGTCCAGTTCTGGGCACCACATTTCAAGGAAGATGTGGAGAAATTGAAGAGGGTCTGGCATGCTCTAGACAGTATTTGGTCCTGCCGTGAGGGCAGGGGACTGGACTCAATGACCTCTCGAGGTCCCTTCCTGTCCTGGAATCTATGAAGGAGGCAACAACCTTTCATGTGTGATCTAAGGAGCAGGAAAAGAATCTGGGAATTACCTTTTGTAAAATCTCATCTTCTTCCGAAAACCTGTGGAAATAGCTGAATCAAGAAGTTGTTGACAGATGGATAGTACGCGTCTATCAGCTCCTGGGTTCACTAGCCATTGTCAACCAAGCAAGTTGGCAGACTGAAGGCAGGGCAAGAATGCTGAACCAGAACGGTCTTTGCTCTTGTCACACATGACATCACAATAAACTTATGCATACACACACACACACACATAGATATACAGACAGAGGCTGGTACCATTAGCAACAGGAAGTTTGATTTCTGGGAGGGGCGGACAAAGGACTGATACTTTGCATGGACAGAATATATCACATTGTACCTGGGGAGTCACAAAGTAGTTTACAAACTTGAATTCAAGGAGCCTGACAGCTGCCCTGAGCAGGACCAGGTGACGGTGGGGCTGTACTGAGGGGTCTGCGAGCTGCAGCGGGACGTGCTGGACTGGGTTTCGCTCTGGTGGAGCAGGTGAGAGGGTCTGGGGGCCAGTGCATTGGGGGAGGGGCTGTCACCCCAGTGGCTGAAGCTCGGAGCACTGACCCCCTCACCCCTCTTGTGGCTGAAGTCCAGAGCCCCAACCTCCCTCCCTGCCCTCCTGTGGATGATTTGCAGAGCCCAGACCCCCTCCGACTCCCCTCAACCTCCCCAGCAGCTGAAGCTTGGAGCCCTGATCTCCCCACCCATGGCAGCCGAAGACGAGGTCTCTTCCCTTCATCTCTCTTGGCGGCTTGAGCTTGGACCACAAGCCCGGAGTCCTCTCTCCCCACCTCCGCCCTGGGTGCTATAGCCCGGATCCTGGAGTCTCTACCCAGTTGTGGGAGACCAGAGCCCCAAACCCAGAGCTCCCCCCTCGATCTATCAAGCCTGGAGTCCCGAGCCCATTCCCACCCCCGGGAGTTGTTTCGGAAGATGGTACACGCCTAAGTAGGGCCCTATGAAATGTCTTTTATTACTGGGGATTTTCCAATTTAGTATTTTCTGAGTTTCGTCCTTTCCATTTCTTAAAAATTAATTCCGTCTTTATGGTTTTTGTGTTAAATCACAATTGTTTGATACACTGACCACAGTTAAGTAGCTTTACTATAAATGCACAGAAATGTTCAGAAATGGCTTGCAAGGGGAGAAACTGATTTTACTATAAGAATCCTACAATTTAAACAAAACTTCCTGCAGATGCCCAGAGTACGGTAAAAGTGACATTTTTAACTCACTTTTTAAAGTAGCCATCAGTAACACGACCAACTGACATTGCTGAACAGTGACACTACAGTCCACAGCAGTGTGTGTGTGCATGGGGGAGGGAGGTTGTGGGGGGAGTGGAGTGTGTGTGTGTGTGGGGGGGAGAGTATGTATGGGTGTGTTGGGGAGTGGGGGAGGAGTGTGAGTGTGGGGGTGGGGGGCCGGCAGTTTGTGGGGGCAGTGGAGGTGAGTGTGGGGGTGAGTGGAAGTTTGTGGGGGCAGTGGAGGTGAGTGGGGGTGGGTGGGTGGAAGTTTGTGGGGGCAGTGGAGATGAGGGTGGGGGTGGGTGGAAGTTTGTGGGGGCAGTGGAGGTGAGTGTGGGGGTGGGTGGAAGTTTGTGGGGGTAGTGGAGGTGAGTGTGGGGGTGGGTGGAAATTTGTGGGGGCAGTGAAGGTGAGTATGGGGGAGGGGGTGGGTGGAAGTTTGTGGGGGCTGTGGAGGTGAGTGTGGGGGTGGGGGGGTGGAAGTTTGTGGGGGTAGTGGAGGTGACTGTGGGGGTGGGTGGAAATTTGTGGGGGCAGTGGAGGTGAGTGTGTGGTTGGGGGTGGGGGGAAGTTTGTGGGGGCAGTGGAGGTGAGTGTGGGGGTGGGTGGAAGTTTGTGGGGGCAGTGGAGGGGAGTGTGGGGGTGGGGGGAAGTTTGTGGGGGCAGTGGAGGTGGGGGTGACTGTGTGTGGGGGGGCAGTGAGGAGGCCGGGGTTCCCGTCCTCCGTGTGAGCTGGAGCTGCCTGAGCAGGGCTGTGCTGAGGGGGGAGAAGCAGCCCAGGGAGCTCTGTCTCCCGTGGCCGTGGGGAGCGTCTCGGGGAGAAGCGGCCCCGGGTGCAGCGGGGGGACCGGGACCGAGCACAGCGACGGGCCGGGGCCGGGCGGCGATGTCCTGGGCCTGAAAGTGCCACTTAGACCCGACCGGGCACCACGGCTGAGCGCCCCCAGCCCCGCCCCGCTCTGCTCCGACCCCAGCTCCCTCCTCCCTAGAGCCCCGACATCCACTTCAGCCCCCCATCCCTCTCCCCCACCCGCTTCCTGCTCCCTTGAGCCCCGACATCGCCCTCAGCCCCCCTCCCCTCCCCCACCTGCTCCCTAGAGCCCCGACATCGCCCTCAGCCCCCCCTCTCCTCCACCCGCTCCCTAGAGCCCCCACATCCCCCCTCAGCCCCCTCCCATCCCCCACCCGCTCCCCGCTGCCTAGAGCCCCGACATCTCCCTCAGCCCCCCAACTTGCCCCATCCCCCCATTTCAGACACCACATGACATCGACAGGGCTACCAAACCATGTCACCTTGTGCCAAAAAACACACCCCACCCCAAGGGAGCAAAACGCCTTTGTGAGCCCAGCACACACATACACACCAAGCCCAGCCAAATTGGGAGCTTGCCCCCACTTCCCGGGCCTCATGGATGGAGAAGTTTGGTGGGCAGTGGGGGCCCCGAGGGACTGGCTCAGCGTGTGAATGAGGGACTGGGATATATGCGGGGGCGGGACTGTGGGGTTGGGGTGTCCAGGAGGACCCAAGGTAAGGGACTAGGGGTAGAGGAGAGTAGGGTTACCAAGTGCACTGTGGGACTGGGGGATTTAGAGAGCCCAGAGAGGACAGGTGGGGCAGGTTGGAGGGCCCCACGGGGTCTGAAAAGGGGAATCCGGCAGGTTGGGGGGTAGCAGAGAGTGGAGATGAGGGACTCGCACACTGGGGATGGAGAAGGCAATGGGGGTGACAGGGACGTGGGGCCCAGCACTGGAGAAATGGGCTGGAGTCAATTGGGGCGAGGTGGGAGGAGGACGCTGAGGGAGGCAGCACCTTGGCAGGGGAAAGGGAAAGGCCACGGAGAGAGGACAGGGTGGGGGAGGGGAGCGCTGGGGGATGACGGAGGGCTGGGGGGTGAACTAGGGGAGTTTGGGGAGCAGGACTGAGGGGTCCCCATGGGTGCAGGACAGGGCTGGGGGTGGATGTGGGGCTGGGGAGGCCCAGGGATGGGGCAGGTTGGGGGGGCTGAAGAGAATGTCAGGGCCCTACAGAGCAGGGAGTGGGTGGGGGAGGGGATGGGGGGGTTGAGGGGGCCCCACGGGGACAGGGCGGGGCGCAGGGGGTGGATGGGGAGTGGGGGGGAACGGGGCAGGTTGGGGGTTGAGGGGGATGTCGGGGCTCTAGGGAGCGGGTGGGGGAGGGGATGAGGGGGCCCCATGGGGACAGGGCAGGGCGCAGGGGGTAGATGGGGGGGCGGGAGGGGGACGGGGCAGGTTGGGGGCTGAGGAGGATATCGGGGCTCTAGGGAGCGGGTGGGGGAGGGGCTGAGGGGGCTGAGGGGGTCCCACGGGGACAGGGCGGGGCACAGGGGGTGGATGGGGGGCTGGGGGGGGGGACAGGGCAGGTTGGGGGCTGAGGGGGATGTCGGGGCTCTAGGGAGCAGGGATCAGGTGGGGGAGGGGCTGGGGGGCTGGGGGGACAGGGCAGGTTGGGGGCAGAGGGGGATGTCGGGGCTCTAGGGAGCAGGGATCAGTTGGGGGAGGGGATGGGGGCTGGGGGGACAGGGCAGGTTGGGGGCAGAGGGGGATGTCGGGGCTCTAGGGAGCAGGGATCAGTTGGGGGAGGGGCTGGGGGGGCTGGGGGGGACAGGGCAGGTTGGGGCAGAGGGGGATATCGGGGCTCTAGGGAGCAGGGACAGGTGGGGGAGGGGATGGGGGTGGGGGGACAGGGCAGGTTGGGGGCAGAGGGGGATGTCGGGGCTCTAGGGAGCAGGGAGCAGGTGGGGGAGGGGATGGGGGGGCTGGGGGGGACAGGGCAGGTTGGGGACAGAGGGGGATGTCGGGGCTCTAGGGAGCAGGGAGCAGGTGGGGGAGGGGCTGGGGGGCTGGGGGGGACAGGGCAGGTTGGGGGCAGAGGGGGATGTCGGGGGTCTAGGGAGCAGGGATCAGTTGGGGGGAGGGGATGGGGGCTGGGGGGACAGGGCAGGTTGGGGGCAGAGGGGGATGTCGGGGCTCTAGGGAGCAGGGATCAGTTGGGGGAGGGGCTGGGGGGTTGGGGGGGGACAGGGCAGGTTGGGGGCAGAGGGGGATGTCGGGGCTCCAGGGAGCAGGGATCAGTTGGGGGAGGGGCTGGGGGGGCTGGGGGGGGGACAGGGCAGGTTGGGGGCAGAGGGGGATGTCGGGGCTCTAGGGAGCAGGGATCAGTTGGGGGAGGGGATGGGGGTCTGGCGGGGGACAGGGCAGGTTGGGGGCAGAGGTGGATGTCGGGGCTCTAGGGAGCAGGGATCAGTTGGGGGAGGGGATGGGGGGGTTGGGGGGGGACAGGGCAGGTTGGGGGCAGAGGGGGATGTCGGGGCTCTAGGGAGCAGGGATCAGTTGGGGGAGGGGATGGGGGGCTGGCGGGGGACAGGGCAGGTTGGGGGCAGAGGGGGATGTCGGGGCTCTAGGGAGCAGGGATCAGTTGGGGGAGGGGCTGGGGGGGGACAGGGCAGGTTGGGGGCAGAGGGGGATGTCGGGGCTCTAGGGAGCAGGGAGCAGGTGGGGGAGGGGCTGGGGGCTGGGGGGGGACAGGGCAGGTTGGGGGCAGAGGGGGATGTCGGGGCTCTAGGGAGCAGGGATCAGTTGGGGGAGGGGCTGGGAGGCTGGGGGGGGACAGGGCAGGTTGGTGCAGAGGGGGATGTCGGGGCTCTAGGGAGCAGGGAGCGGGTGGGGGAGGGGCTGAAGGGACCCCACGGGAGCAGACTCGGGCGGGGGGCGGGGCCGGGCTGCTTGTGGCGCGCGGAGGCGCGAGGGCGACACGTGACTGAGAACAGCAGAGACTCGCTGGGAGGAAGGAGGAATCCCACAATGCACCGGAGCTGGCAAGAGCCGCATGGAACGGCCCCACTCGGCCCCGCCCTCTGCTGCCTCTGACCTTCTCCTAATGGCGTCCTGAGCGCTGCACTCACTTCCGCTTCCGGCCTCGCCCTGGGTAGAGGAGTTTCAGGGGCGGGGGCGCTAGGGAGGCGAAAGGAGGTCGCAGTGGGCGGGGCATGTGGCGGCTGGGGGGTGGGGCAGAGCGATCAGGGCTGAGGCCAGGCCCCCGGGCGAGGAGGGTCCAGAGCGGGGCGGGGCTGTGGGGGAGGGGGCAGAGCGGGGCGGGGCCGGGGCAGAGCGGGGCAGGGGGCAGAGAGGGGCGCGGCTGGGGGTGGGGCCGGGGCAGAGCAGGGCGGGGCTGGGGGGGGCAGAGCGGTGGCGGGGCTGGGGGGGCAGAGCGGGGCGGGGGCTGGGGGCCAGGACGGGGCAGAGCGGGGCGGGGCTGGGGGCGGGGACAGGTCAGGGCGGGGCTGGGTGCCCGTTTCCCCGCGGAGGTTGGCCCGGCCCCGCACACCCAGGGGCGCACTGCACCGCCCCACCCGGTTCGGGGGCCCCGGGGCGCTCAGCCGCGGTGCCACGGTCAGGTCTAAGTGGCACTTTCAGCCCCAGGACATCGCCGCCCGGCCCCGGTCCCCCCGCTGCACCCGGGGCCGGTGCGCTCACGGGGGGCGGAGCATCCGCTTCTCCCGAGACGCTCCCCACGGCCACGGGAGACAGAGCTCGGCCCCCCTCGCGCGCGGATAGTGGCTGGGTCAGTCTGGGCCCCCGAGAGCGAGATGTCAACACTGGGCTTCAGCGCCAAAGGGTTTGACCCGAGCCCCGCTCCAGCCGCAGACTCCGGAGCCAGGACAAGCGAGGGCACGTTGGGGGGGAGGTGTTACAGGTGCTGCCGGCGACCTTTACATCCAAAGCCGTCTGTCCTCATGGGACTGGCCTCTCCTTGCACCCCACACAATGCTCCTGAAACCGGATTAGTAAATGGAACGAATTTCCATTCAGACAGAACCAAGGGCTTAGACCTCAACTGCCTTCAGTGAAGATAACAACTCTTAATTGCTCACCTCAGGGTGGACTGATTTAAATTAAAGCCTTTATAATCAACACGCAGAAAACCTTGCTTTGAATCCTCTATTGGAATTGTGTTTGGCATTCGTACTTCAGTCATTTTCCTAAAGACGGGGTAACTTTCCTTGGTGGGGAACCATCACAATGTCGATTTACGACTAAATGGAATCTGGGCATGAAATGTGCTGCTTTGTTTGTTTGCTAACCAGGAGGCTACGTCCTTCCTCGGATACGAAATCCTTTCAGCCGGCACCAGCCAGAAAACAAGTAGGCAAACATTTGACAGAACAGACAGAGAAACCTCACTGACAGACACCCGCATGGACGCTGTCTACATGCATGTGTGAACCAGCAGGGAGCTCTTACTGAAAAGTTCCCTCTTTAGCTGGGCATCTCGGGGGAATGGTGACTATTTTCTGCTTCCGCTCCGCGATTACAGTCAAAACGTTTGCCTAGGTTACAAAGAAGAGAAGAGCATTTCAGTCATTAAAAACTGAACAGAAAACCTGACCCTGCCAGGGAGAGTAACCCACACATTCACCTGGGATCTTGCTGTCAGGGCACTACAGAATGGAAGTGCTGAGGAGAATAATGCACTCCCCAGAGTCTGTCCTGGTCCAACCGTGAAAAGACCTTTTAGTCTTACCTCACCAGAGCCAGACCATAGGAAAGGACCAGTTCATGCGGGTCCCATGTTGCCAGAGGTATCCAGGATTTACAGCCAATCAGATCTGCAGTGCAATCCACAGCTAAAGGCATTCTGTGTCCAGTCCTATGTAAGCGGGGGGAATGGTCCCGCTATCGTGGGGACCTTTCCTGGCTCATACACTACCCCCGTGGAATTGGCTGGCGAAAGGATCTGAGTCTTTACTCCCACTCCCTTCACCCAGAGGCCCGCCTGACTCCAGGACACCCCTTCTACTCTCGTGTGGCAGAGTCCTCGTAACCCAGACAAGGCTGGGCCCAGGATTCCTGGGGCTCGACCCTCAGTCTGGTTGTTGTACTTAGGACAGGGCTCGGGTGTCTCCATTCCGGGGTACTCTCTCTGCTCCGGACGCTTCCCTGACCCACTGATCATCGCATATAGTTCAAAGCAAACACAAGTTATTAAACAGCAAGTCATGAAAAATAAGGAGAAACTGGGGAAGGTGAAAGGAAAAGCCGTCACCCCGCTCTGTGGCACGGGGAACCCCAAACAGCTGTGGCTGGAATGTCAGGGCAGTTCACAGTCTGCTCCTCACACGTCCCAGGCCCCTGGCCAGGCCCTTGCTGTGCTGCAGGGACACCGCGGGTTGGACACTCGCTCTGGCGGTGGCCACACCCCCTCAGGGTCTAGGTGGCAGGGCCCCTCCCCCCCCGCAGGGGTTTCAATACCCCTCCCAGTGCGGCCTGCAAGGCCTCCAGACTGTTGGGGTCTCCCTGTGCTGGGCCCGCTGCCCAGGGACCCCCTCACTCTGCCCAGCTGCTCCCCACACCTGGCTCCAGAGGGCTCCAGCCCCAGCCCCACTCTGCCCCCACACGGCTGCTGCTGCTCTGCCCCCCACGCGGCCCCCTGGGCTGCTCCTCTCCCCTCAGCTCAGCCCTGCTCAGGCAGCTCCAGCTCACATGGAGACGGGACCCCCGGCCTCCTGACTGCCCCAACGCCCACAGTCACACTCCCCTCCACTGCCCCCACAAACTTCCCCCCACCCCCACACTCCCCTCCACTGCCCCCACAAACTTCCACCCACACACTCACCTCCACTGCCCCCACAAACTTCCCCCCACCCCCACACTCCCCTCCACTGCCCCCACAAACTTCCCCCCACCCCCACACTCCCCTCCACTGCCCCCACAAACTTCCCCCCACCCCCACACTCCCCTCCACTGCCCCCACAAACTTCCACCCACCCACACACTCACGTCCACTGCCCCCACAGACACCCCCACCCACACACTCACCTCCACTGCCCCCACAAACTTCCACTCACGCCCACCCCACGCACAAACTCACCTCCACTGCTCCCACAAACTTCCACTCACCTCTACCCACACACTCACGTCCACTGCCCCCACAGACACTCCCAGCCACACACTCACCTCCACTGCCCCCCACAAACTTCCACCCACACCCCCCTACCCACACATTCATCTCCACTGCCCCCACAAACTTCCACTCACGCCCACCCCACGCACACACTCACCTCCACTGCTCCCACAAACTTCCACCCACACCCACCCACTCACCTCCACTGCCCCCACAAACTTCCACCCACACCCCCCCACACACACTCACCTCCACTGCCCCCACAAACTTCCACCCACGCCCACCCCACCCACACACTCCCCTCCACTGCCCCCACAAACTTCCACCCACCCTCACCCACACACTCACCTCCACTGCCCCCCCAAACTTCCACCCACGCCCACCCCACCCACACACTCACCTCCACTGCCCCCCACAAACTTCCACCCACACCCCCCTACCCACACATTCACCTCCACTGCCCCCACAAACTTCCACTCACGCCCAGCCCACGCACACACTCACCTCCACTGCTCCCACAAACTTCCACTCACCTCCACCCACTCACCTCCACTGCCCCCACAAACTTCCACCCACATACTCACCTCCACCCACCCACTCACCTCCACTGCCCCCCACAAACTTCCACCCACCCCCACTCACACACTCACCTCCGCTGCCCCCACAAACTTCCACCCACACACTCCCCCAATACACACACTCACTTCCACTTCCCCCACAAACTTCCACACACACACACACACACCCAACTCACACTCACCTCCACTGCCCCACAAACTTCCACCCCCACCCCCACGCTCACCTCCACTGCGCCCCATAAACTTCCACCCACACACTCACACTCCTCCCCCACTTCCCAACACACCCATACATACTCTCCCCCAACACACACACACACACAGACACACACACACACACTCCACTCCCCCACAACCTCCCTCCCCCCCACACACACTGCTGTGGACTGTAGTGTCACTATAGATACTAACAAATTTATTAGAGCATAAGCTTTCGTGGGCTACTGCCCACTTCTTCGGATGCATATAGAGTGGCACATATATTGAGGAGATATATAGACACACATACAGAGAGCATGAACAGGTGGGAGTTGTCTTACCAACTCTGAGAGGCCATTTTTTTTCTCTTACTTAATTGGCCTCTCAGAGTTGGTAAGACAACTCCCACCTGTTCATGGTCTCTGTATGTGTGTCTATATATCTCCTCAATATATGTGCCACTCTATATGCATCCGAAGAAGTGGGCAGTAGCCCACGAAAGCTTATGCTCTAATAAATTTGTTAGTCTCTAAGGTGCCACAAGTACTCCTGTTCTTTTTGCGGATACAGACTAACACGGCTGCTACTCTGAAACCTGTAGTGTCACTGTTCAGCAATATCAGTTGGTCGTGTTACCAATGGCTACTTTAAAAGGTGAGTTAAAAGTGTCACTTTTACCGTACACTGTGCATCTGCAGGAAGTTTTGTTTAAATTGTAGGATTCTTTTAGTAAAATCAGTTTCTCCCCTTGCAAGACACTTCTGAACATTTGTGTGCATTTATAGTAAAGCTACTTAACTGTGGTTAGTGTATCAAACAATCGTGATTAATACAAAAACCAGAAAGACGGAATTATTTTTTAAGAAATGGAAAGGACAAAACTCAGAAAATACTAAATTGGAAACTCCCCAATAATAAAAGAGATTTCATAGGGCCCTACATAGGTGTTTACCATCTTCCGAAACAAGTCCCGGGGGTGGGGATGGGCTCAGGGCTCCAGGCTTGATCGACGGAGGGGGAGCTCTGGGTTTGGGACTCTGGTCTCCCACAACTGGGTAGAGACTCCAGGATCCGGGCTATAGCACCCAGGGGGGAGGGGGGAGGGAGGACTCTGGGCTTGTGGTCCAGGCTCAAGCCAGCAAGAGAGATGAAGGGAAGAGACCTGGTCTTTGGCTGCCGTGGTGGGGGGATCAGGGCTCCAAGCTTCAGCCGCTGGGGAGGTGGAGGGGAGTGGGGGGTCTGGGCTCTGCGACTCATCCACAGGAGGGCAGGGAGGGAGGTTGGGGCTCTGGACTTCAGCCACAAGAGGGGTGAGGTGGTCAGTGCTCCGGGCTTCAGCCACTGGGGTGACAGCCCCTCCCACAATGCACTGGTCCCCAGACCCTCTCACCTGCTCCACCAGAGCGAAACCCAGTCCAGCGCGTCCCGCTGCAGCTTGCAGACCCCTCAGTACAGCCCCACCATGACCTGGTCCTGCTCGGAGCAACTGTCAGGCTTCTTGAATTCAAGCTTGTAAACTACTCTGTAACTCCACAGGTACAATGTGATATATTCTGTACATGCAAAGTATCAGTCCTTTGTGCAGCCCCTCCCAGAAATCAGAATTCCTAGAGATTTTGGCTAAGTCTCTCAGTGTTGCTAATGGTACCAGCCTCTGTCTGTATGTCTATGTGTGTGTGTGTGTATGCATAAGTTTATTGTGATGTCATGTGTGACAAGAGCAAAGACCGTTCTGGTTCAACATTCTTGCCCTGCCTTCAGTCTGCCAACTTGCTTGGTTGACAATGGCTGGTGAACCCAGGAGGTGATAGATGCGTACTATCCATCTGTCAACAACTTCTTGAATCAGCTATTTCCACAGGTTTTCGAAAGAAGATGAGATTTTACAAAAGGTAATTCCCAGATTCTTTTCCTGCTCCTTAGATCACACATGACAGGCTGGTGCCTCCTTCATAGATTCATAGATTCTAGGACTGGAAGGGACCTCGAGAGGTCATTGAATCCAGTCCCCTGCCCTCATGGCAGGACCAAATACTGTCTAGACCATCCCGGATAGATATTTATCTAACCTACTCTTAAATATCTCCAGAGATGGAGATTCCACAACCTCCCTAGGCAGTTTATTCCAGTCTTTACTGAACAAGTTTTCTCTCTCCTCCTTATGACACCCTTTTAGATACCTGAAAACTGCTATCATGTCCTCTCTCAGTCTTCTCTTTTCCAAACTAAACAAATCCAATTCTTTCAGCCTTCCTTCATAGGTCATGTTCTCAAGACCTTTAATCATTCTTGTTGCTCTTCTCTGGACCCTCTCCAGTTTCTCCACATTTTCCTTGAAATGTGGTGTCCAGAACTGGACACAATACTCCAGTTGAGACCTAACCAGCGCAGAGTAGAGCGGAAGAATGACTTCTCATGTCTTGCTCACAACACACCTGTTAATGCATCCCAGAATCATGTTTGCTTTTTTCGCAACAGCATCACACTGTTGACTCATATTTAGCTTGTGGTCCACTATAACGCCTAGATCCCTTTCTGCCGTACTCCTTCCTAGACATTCTCTTTCCATTCTGTATGTGTGAAACTGATTGTTCCTTCCTAAGTGGAGCACTTTGCATTTGTCTTTGTTAAACTTCATCCTGTTTACCTCAGACCATTTCTCCAATTTGTCCAGATCATTTTGAATTATGACCTTATCCTCCAAAGCAGTTGCAATCCCTCCCAGTTTGGTATCATCTGCAAATTCAATAAATGTACTTTGTATGCCAATATCTAAGTCATCGATGAAGATATTGAACAGAGCCGGTCCCAAAACAGATCCCTGCGGAACCCCACTTGTTATACCTTTCCAGCAGGATTGGGAACCATTAATAACTACTCTCTGAGTACTGTTATCCAGGCAGTTACACACCCACCTTATAGTAGCCCCATCTAAGTTGTATTTGCCTAGTTTATCGATAAGAATATCATGCGAGACCCTATCAAATGCCTTACTGAAGTCTAGGTATACCACATCCACCGCTTCTCCCTTATCCACAAGACTCGTTATCCTATCAAAGAAAGCTATCAGATTGGTTAGACATGATTTGTTCTTTACAAATCCATGCTGGCTATTCCCTATCACATTATCACCTTCCAAGTGTTTGCAGATGATTTCCTTGATTACTTGATCTTCCCTGGCACAGAAGTTAAACTAACTGGTCTGTAATTTCCTGGGCTGTTTTTATTTCCCTTTTTATAGATGGGCACTATATTTGCCCTTTTCCAGTCCTCTGGAATCTCTCCTGTCTCCCATGATTTTCCAAAGAGAATAGCTAGAGGCTCAGATACCTCCTCTATTAGCTCCTTGAGGATTCTAGGATGCATTTCATCAGGCCCTGGTGACTTGCAGGCATCTAACTTTTCTAAGTGATTTTGAACTTGTTCTTTTTTTATTTTATCTTCTAAACCTACCCCCTTCCCATTAGCATTCACTATGTTAGTCATTCCTTCAGACTTCTCGGTGAAGACCAAAACAAAGAAGTCATTAAGCATCTCTGCCATTTCCAAGTTTCCTGTTACTGTTTCTCCCTCCTCACTGAGCAGTGGGCCTACCCTGTCCTTGGTCTTCCTCTTGCTTCTAATGTATTGTGGAAGCAGAGAAAGAAGGACAGGAAGGGGATTGCAATGCCTGATAGTTTATTAGCAAGAGTTAGGCTAACTGTAACCCTAACTATAACCTTTGTAAGTACTCTCACACTTATTATCAAACTGTCTGTACTGGGC
>NW_027054363.1:0-13000 GCF_011386835.1 Chrysemys picta bellii
CTTGAGCAATTTAATAACTGATGTATGTTAGGTTGACATAATTTTATATGCTGACGTAAGTTAGGTTGACATAATTTTGTAGTGTAGACATGGCCCAAGTCCCTCCCTTAGCCCTTTTCTGGGGATTTCCTCCAATGCCAGCCACCAGTGCAGCTGCAGTAGTGCAAAGGCATAATGTAGACAGGCAAAGCCACTCTGAGGGCTGGTCTACACTGAAAAGTTAGGTCAACCCAGCTACATCAGAGTGTGTGAGAAATCCTCACTCCTGAGCAATGTAGTTAAGCCCACCTAACTTCTGCTGTAAACGACTGAGGGCAGAATTCTTCCGTCAACCTAGCTACCACCTCTCAGGGAGGTGGATTAACTACAGCGACAGGAGTAGTAGTTGCTGTAGTGAGTGTCTATACCTCTTCTTAGCATATGCGCAACATGTCTCAGGTGGCATGTGATCAGGATTCATCACCCAGCTTGGTCTGCTGGTTGGATCATTAGCTTCCCCAGCTTGTGTTGGGTATTGACAGGGAATGCAACATGAACACTCATCCATGCCTCCCAGTGTCTACACTGAAGCACTACAGTAGCATTTGAAGTGTAGATATACCCCAACGTGTGATTTGCATTGGTGCATCTCAGCCCAGTTCCAAACGGGGATAAAATGCACCTGTTCAATCTAATTTTCTATTGGCTTTGCCATTCTACATGGTGCAGCCATCTGGTGGCTGATTCCTCACCCACATTCTAAAGTCATGCAGACACAAATCATAAAATAGTTCTAAACCAAACATTTCATACAACTGATCCATGGTGGTGGCTCCCCATTCTTCACCCCATATGTGGAGGTAATCCACTGTCTTCACCTCCATATATGTTACTCACTTGTGCTTTTGAACCTCCCAAAATCTCTTCTTTAAAGCCTCAGCAGTCCTTGTCTTGGTCTGCACGTTGTTTCTCCTCCAGCTCAGTCTCATGGTCAGCAAGCCTCTTTTCTTCCCACTACCAGCTTCCTTTCCTCCAGCTGGTGCTCCTGCTCCTGCTTCTCCCTTTCAGACTGTAGTTTTTCCCTGTGTAGCTGCAGCTTCTGACCCTCCAAGGGCAGATTCGGATCAGGATGAAGCCTAGACTGCTCCTGCTGGTGAACTGGGCCATTCCTCCATGACCTCACCTGGTACTGGTTCCTGGTCCTTTTCCTGGCCAGCCAGCTGTGACTCATTTAGCTATCTAGGATCTAGCTCCCCTTCTCCATTAACCAATGTTTAGAGAGGTTTTCATAACTCATTTTCCTGATCTGTCTTTTCTGGCTCTTTTTCCTGAAAAAAACAAATCACTTTTCCTCCAGCTTTTTCCTATGATAATTGATTTTACTACCGTTGTCACAGTTCAGGGCAACTGCACCTATATTTCCTGTCAGTAGTCCAGCCAGGGCACCCATGCTCAACCTTTTGGCTTCCCAACTATTGCCTCCCTTGGACATCTCACTCCCTTCTGATGGGGGTATTTCCAGGTTCCACAGTCCCCTGGCTATACTGTGTTATCCCCGGCAGAGAGAGAGAGGCTGCCCAAGCAGAACCTGCTTGCGTTATCTTCACAGTTGGTTAATAGTGTAACTGACCACAGTTGTAGTTACCACACAGCTCTGTTCACACAAGCCTATTTTATTCTTAAAATAAAAGCACTACAAAGAAAACATCAAAAACAATAAAAGAACGTACAAGGCTGCTAATTAGCTGATCCGAGATCACATCAACCCTAACATAGGCTCTGGCTGGAGCAGTCCTTCCAAACCCCACCCAAGGCATTTCCTTGTGGCTTCAAGTTCATCACAGCTTCAGCTTATAACAAGCACACTCATAACATGTTTAGTCCACCCTTTACACCAGAGGTGGGCAACTTGCAGCCCGCAGGCCGCACGTGGCCTGTCAAGGTAATCCGCTGGTGGGCTGTGAGACAGTTTGTTTACATTGACCATCCGTAGGCACAGCCGCGTGCAGCGCCCAGTAGCCGCAGTTTGCCGTTCCCACCAATGGGAGCTGTGGGAAGCGGCGCAGATTGCCCACCACGGCTTTACACCATTTCCCCCCCAGGGTGTAGCTTCAAAAGGCTGGATTATTTGCATTCCCCACACCCCCAGGTAGTTCCTAGGAAATCCACTTCACATGCATTGTTCCAAAAAGACCTTTGACATTCCTAATACCTTCCATAGATTGTGTTAGTCAGTATCCTAGAGAAGGTATTTACATACAAGTCCACAGTAATACAGCTACAACTGCATTTTTAATACAATGGACCCCCACATATTAAACCGAATTCAATAAGAAAAATTCACTGTCACCAAGAGAGCAATGGAAAGGCAAATGTGCAAGATATCACTCCGTGATCACATACCAAATGAGGAGATCAGGAGGCGCACAGAGGTGACCGATGTAGTGCAGGTGATGTACGTCGCAAAGCGGAGATGGGCGGGTCATGTAGTCCGCAGGCAAAACAATAGGTGGACAACCCGCGTCAGTGACTGGATCCCCAGAGACCACAAGCGACCACTGGGCAGACCGAAAACATGCTGGGCTGATCCCATGACAAAACACTTTGGCCAGAAATGGAAAGAATGTGCTCGCAGCAAAACAGAATGGTGTGGTGTCGATTTGTGTTTGTGGAGGGATGGACGAGGACAAGCCGGACAAAGGTGACAAAGGTGACAATAAGATGTAACTTAATTCAATAAAGTTCATTCAGGATACTGCAGGAAATTGTCAGTCTGTCACAACTGTGATGAACTGGGGGATCTGTTTGTGCAACTTATGAATCCTGGTTGATATTGTGAAGTTGTATCATGAAATTATGGTGTCATGGAAAGCCCATATGTATGTGGGTCCATCATTGCTGATGGGACATGCGACAGGTACATTCCAGGCTGAGGACAATGAGAAGGTACTTAACTTTTAATGATTACTGTGTGTTGACAACACTAGTTATGGGGAAGATTAATATAGCCAAAGGGGAAAGATATTTTCACCTTCTGTCAGAAGAGAGGGACACAGGGAGAGTAGTGGAAAGAAAGTTAGTAAAACTTAGTAAAAAGGAAGTCAGCTGCTGAAAGGGAGGCATATAAATGAGGAGACCCACATAGGAAGAGGAGGCTTTTGTCACAAACTGGGATGTGGGTGATCATGCCTAGTGGTTGGAGCAGGTGTTAAGAGGTAGGTTTTGGAGCCGAGGAAAGAGCCGGAGTCAAACAGAGAAGGGGTTGTAACCAGTAACCAGAGAAGAGATTGGAGCTGGAGAGGGTGTGTGTGTGTGTGGCAACCAGACGTCAGTTGTGACTCAGCTGTGCTCATAGGCTACCCAGAGACCGGGCAGGTGCAACTGCATGTCTTCATTCCTGACAGCATTGGGCAGGAGATAGGAAGCTCATAGACCCTGGGAAAGAAGACTCAGCGAGAGAGAAGCCACGCAGCATGTAGCAGCCTGCATGTGGCAGGAGAAGCCCTGCCTTCCTGGTCACTACTCATCTGTAAGGCTCCCCAGGAAAGGGTGATCTAGTAAGGGCCTTTGTGGGTGGCCAGCAGGGCATGCCCAACTAAATCTGTGACACTCACAATTGGCAAAATCCCTGCCACATCTAGTATCCCACCACTGCCAACTGTTACAGTCCAGGGAGTGAGCTACACCTTTGGTCTCTCTCTCTGTCTCTCCCTTGGCAGCCTTTCCAAGTGACAGGCCTACACCTGCACTTCTCTCACAGTAGAATCCCACGATTTACCCCACTTTAGCCTGGATCACCAGCTTCAGGATCAACTGGGTTTGGTCCCTGCTATAGACATCTGCTAGGAGCTTGTGACCAGTATGAAACTGAAGTGACAGAGAACAGCTTCAAAACGAAGTATGATTTATTTATCCATAGGGGACATGACAAGCAGAGAGAAAAGGGTTAAAATAACAAAAGCCTAAATGCCTATCGTCTTACCTAGCCTTAGCATTTGCCTCAAACAAGTAGAGAGGCCTGACTTAGCCTTGATACTCTCTCCATCCCTTCCCCCATTCTCTTGAAGACCCAAGGTGCAGCCTGCTTTCCTACAGATCTCATAGTCTCATAGACTTTAAGGTCAGAAGGGACCATTATGATCTTCTAGTCTGCTCTCCTGCATAGCGCAGGCCACAGAATCTCACCCACCCACTCCTGTAACAAACCCCTAACCTATGTCTGAGTTACTTAAGTCCTCAACTTGTGGTTTAAAGACTTCAAGGTGCAGAGAATCCTCCAGCAAGTGACTCGTGCCCCGTGCTGCAGAGGAAGGCGAAAACCCCCCAGGGCCTGTGCCAATCTGCCCTGGAGGAAAATTCCTTCCCGACCCCAAATATGGCAATCAGTTAAACCCTGAGCATGTGAGCAAGACTCACCAGCCAGACACCCAGGAAAGAATTCTCTGTAGTAACTCAGATCCCACCCCATCTAACATCCCATCACAAGCCATTGGGCATATTTACCGTCAATAGTCAAAGATCAATTAATTGCCAAAATTAGACTATCCCATCATACCATCCCTTCTATAAACTTATCAAGCTTAGTCTTGAAGCCAGATATGTCTTTTGCCTCCACTGCTTCCCTTGGAAAGCTATTCCAGAACTTCACTCCTCTGATGGTTAGAAACCTTCATCTAATTTCCAGTCTAAACTTCCTGATGGCCAGTTTATATCCATTTGTTCTTGTGTCCACATTGGTACTGAGCTTAAATAATTCCTCTCCCTCCCTGGTATTTATTCCTCTGATATATTTATAGAGAGCAATCATATCTCCCCTCAGCCTTCTTTTGGTTAGGCTAAACAAGCCAAGCTCTTTGAGTCTCCTTTCATAAGACAGGTTTTCCATTCCTCGGATCATCCTAGTAGCCCTTCTCTGTACCTGTTCCAGTTTGAATTCATCCTTCTTAAACATGGGAGACCAGAACTGCACACAATATTCCAGATGAGGTCTCACCAGTGCCTTGTATAATGGTACTAACACCTCCTTATCTCTACTGGAAATACCTCGCCTGATGCATCCCAAGACCGCATTAGTTTTTTCACAGCCATATCCCATTGGTGGCTCATAGTCATCCTGTGATCAACCAATAATCCAAGGTCCTTCTCCTCATCTGTTACTTCCAAGTGATGCATCCCCAGTTTATAACAAAAATTCTTGTTATTAATCCCTGACTCTCTGACTCCTTGTTTATAAATTCCCACCTGAAAAAGCCCTGTGTTCTAAGCTGGAATCTCCTCCTCCCCCTTTTCTAGACAGTCAGCCCCCAACTTCACATCCATGGAGCTGAATTACAAAGGAATTATCACTTCCACTATCTGTCTGATTTTTGGGCACTGGGTTGTCTATAGCCATTTATTTCTGCACAGAAATACATTTGTTCTTGCCCAGCTAAATGAGATTTCCTTAATTCTTAGTTAACCTTTAGCCAGTAATGCAATAATCACCAAGCCCACGGAGATTCATAAAATTAATAGATGTCTTCCACAGTCTTCACAGGGAGCTGCCGTGGTGCAGCTATTCTGTGGTTGGCCATTGATGACTTAAAATTCCAGTGGAGACAAGGCTCACACTTCATTTGTGTCCCACGGAAATGTGTACTCACAGCAAGATAGATTTAAGTCTGAGATGAATAGCGAAAGGAAATCAGGAAGGAGTTAGCTGGTGCTAGAGATGTAGGGTCAGATTCTTAAAGATATGACATCAATGATAGTTAGGCAGCTAGGCTCTTTTGAGAAGCTCACTAGGCACCTATCTGCATCTTGAGACAGCTAAATACCTTTAAAAATCCACAAAAGGAAAAGGTGGAAGCCCCATTGCTTAAAATCTTTAAAATCATCAAGATGCTGGAAGATGCACTGTAGGAAACCACTGGCAGGGAGATGGACTGTGGTACAAATTTGTCTTTTCAATCTCAAATTTCTATGTTTTATCCATCTATAATCTCCTCTGTGTTTTGGGCCTCTAATATATATTATTATGGCAGAATCCTTATCTATGCTAGCATCCAGGACCCTAGTATGTAGTCTAGATAAGTGTCTAGCACTAGTAGTAAGTTGTTTTCTCTTGCACCCTCCTCCCCCGTGTTTGTTCTTTGTACTACTTCCAATCCACGAGTTCATGTTGGTCATATTAAATGTCATTTGACAGATCTTCAAATTGGGAGCAATTCTCTGCCTTTCTTTTCCTACTGTGATAGCCAGTTTGGCTCTTTTGAATCTTGTTCAGTTCTGCTGTGTGCAAGGTGAGAGCTAAAAGGCCCCATCCATGCCTTTCTATTGACTTCCTTGGGCACTGGATCAGGCCCTACCATTGTTTAGGCTTGATTCCGATCTCTTGCACTGAAGTGATTCCATTGAATCAAATGGAATTAGTCCATTGTAAAACTGATATGAGTTCAGAACTATGCTCTATTTTTTTAACTAGCTTTTTGGAATTTTACACCTCATCAGCTCCATAGAGGGAGTTGCAATTTTGAAAGGAAGAAATTGCCTTTAAGGAATTTATTGGTTTTGTGACTTTTTTTAATGCACATGCCTCTGTTTCATATAAAAGTGCCCAAAGATTTTCAACCCCATTTAGACAGTGTATATTTGCATATCAGAAGAGCTTCTCAACTTACTGTATGTCTCTAACTGTTTCCACATGCCACAGTCATATTTGAAAAACCACTTTTACAAATGCTTCTCTAGACAAGTCAGATTTTTAGCAGAGGCAGAACAATTCCCATCTCTTAGAAAGATGTTTTCAATAAGAGCAGACTCACTACGGTATTTAGTTACAATGCTGGCATGTCAGATGTTTATTGAGTCAGTTGAGGAGATATAAAAAGAACTGGCAGTTCTCTGCAAATCACTTTGATTTTTAGTAGTGACTCTACTACAGTAAACAGTAAATAATGTAAGTACCGAAGGTGTTCTCAGTCACAGAGAAATGAAATGGGAAGTCAAAATCTTTTTGTTTCCCTTGTGATAAGAAATCTTTTGAAACCATCCGATGCCATTGCTTATTCCATCAGTGTTGCATTAACTTGATACGTTGCTGTTAAACAGACATGCTTAAATACATCAAATGGATTAATGTTGGCATTTTATCAAGTACATTTTCTGTTTCTGTAAAACATCTTCAGACATATAGAATGACTTCAGATGAGAAAGTAACTGTCTTTTCTTCTCCAATCCAAGCGAATGCATGTAACTGGCTAACACTTCTCAAGCATCTTGCTTCGCGCCACAATGGTCATTGCTTATGACAGAACCCTATCTATAATGACATTACACTATGTTTTGAGAATAGTTCCAACTGCTGGAAATTAGAGTAGTTTCGTGGCTGCTCTGAGTTGTACTGGAGCCAGTCAGACGACAGGATCATAAAAGTACTTAGTTCCCTTTCCTTGGCCCAGCCACATCAAGCATAGCTCAATCATAGCCCAGGATTGAGTTGATTATGTTCTGTTCCACCCGATCCTAGAACATGGTGGTGGTAAAACAACACAAAAGATCTAACAAAAGGGAAGAAAATGCGGTGGCATAAAATATTTTCACAGTTCTTTGCAAGGGACGTGTTAATTAGGGCCAAGGCAATGGGCACCATTTAAAGACCAATAAATATACACTCTATAATTACAGGTTTTTTATCCCCCTAGGGTTAGAAGCCAGGAGAAAAATTCCTCTTCACCAGCCCACACACACACTGAACTCTCAGGCCCTGAAATGTTCCTCTCTAAACATTCAGTTACCTCCCAGCCACACAACCTATTTCCCTCTCCTTCTCTCTCTAATATTTTGTGGGTTGTGTTATCATCATATTAAATATATTATCATGTGCTATTAACATAGGCCTGCAGTTCAGAGACCTGTGGGTGATTCCTCTGCTCACTAAGAATTGCACACTGGCAATCCTGGCACAAAATCTTGGTCCTGCTGCACCACCTTGGAGTTGTGTCAATAGCAGCTGGGGATGCAGAGAGTTTAAGGACTTCTTGATGGGGTGGGCAAAACAAAAACAAAAGGAACTTTGCACTCCAATAGGCAGGATTTCAATGCTCTGGATTCCCTAGAAGGACAGGTAGCAATGTCCTACCCTTTCAGCTGCTGCTGACACATGGCTGGTTTGTTTCCAGCCTACTATGTGCACATTGTTCCCCAAGCATTTCTTAGCAGGTGCAAAGCCAGCCACACCTTGCAATTAATAGATCTGTGTCAACGCTCAGTGCAAGCCTGAGCATTATCATTGCCCCAGAATTAGTGTTGACACAAGCACAGCCACTGAGCTGACTTAGGGTGTGATCCTGTGAGGTGCAGAGTGTTCTCTGTTTCCAGAGGGGGGGCAATGGGAGCTGAGAGCACCAGGAAGTTACAGGACTGGGCCTTTCAGTAGTTGATTGTCTTTTAAAGCTCAAATTCCAAAGGGATTATTCCTGTCAAGGTGCAAACGCAAAGTAAATATCTAAGGGCCAGCTCCTCAGCAGGTGTAAACTGGTGTAGTTCTATGAAGCTAATGTGCTGGTTTTTACGCCAGCAGTGGATTTGGCCCTAGGTTTGTAAACATGAAAGCTAGATGAGAACAGAGCGTTAATAGGAGATGGGGAGTCAGCTTACCTGGTGATTTCTGCAAGAAAGCTGTGAGGGTTCCCAGGAACAGCTGGCTTCAAGGAGCCATGCTACTACTTGATTTAGTTGGGAATTGGTCCTGCTTTGAGCAGGGGGTTGGACTAGATGACCTCTGGAGGTCCCTTCCAACCCTGATATTCTATGATTCTATGATTCTACTTCTGCTCTGTTCAGAGTGACCATCCCTTAACGTGCAGCACAGTATTGGGGTTGGTGACTACTACCTAAACAAAATGTCACCAGACAGTCCCATTATTTACCATCTCTAAAGGAGCACTCTTCCTTTCCCTTCTAACTGCATTGCAAAATACACTGTTAAAAGACCGTGGCCTGTCACTGAGATGACAAAAAGTAAAGCAGCTGCACATTCTACCCCGATGGGTTGAACTGAAACTTTCACAAGTTCCGGTTCAGCAGACAGTGCTGTGAGGTCACACTGGAATTAGAAATGGCTTTGAGCAGCAAAGTTTGTATCTGCATACAAAGTTCCCACAATTCAGGGACATTTGAATCTGGGATTTTAGTCTGGCCCATTATGCAGTTAGGAGCCACTCATGAAGTTTGGATCCAAACAAGCGCAGGTGTTGTTCAGACCTGGGGTTTGGGTCAGAAGCCTCTTCACTTACCATGTACATGCCATCATCCTGCAATCCCAGGCCAGAAGAGCTATCCCTAGAGCATGGAGAGGGGTTCAGGATAATGGGAGGAGCTTGCATAAATATCTTTCACCCTAGGGCAAGGTAGACATAGTTGCTACTTCTGCTGAGCTCATTAGTTTATCACTGACATGCTGCTTGTTATCAGGGTTAGTCATCATTTTACACATTTAAACCCAAAAATGGCCTTTCATACAAAAATTTGTCAGCGTTATTGACATTTTTCACAAAACATTTTGTTCACTGAAAAACCTGGGTTTTGATAAGAAAACAGGGTTTTTGGTAAATGAAATATTTCATTCAAACATCATGAAAAACATTTTGCCATGAAGAACGTGAGTCCATTTCAAACCCTGCAAAATGGAAACAACGCGGACATGTATTGTTAAAATCATTTTCCAGTTTTTTGACCAGCTCTGCTTCTTACATTACACATCTCCAGCTTCAAGTGCGCTGTCTGGCATGCCGCCCACTTCAATGGCCTGGTGTCTGCTTCCTCCACCGCCTTTTCTGTGCTCCCTTCCATGCTGCCCCCTACACCTGGAAGGCCCATCTTGAGCTGGTCTGCAAAGCCATAACCCTTAAATCCCTCCTGAAGACCCCCTTCTCCGATGATGCCCGCGAGAAACAAGCTGTCTAAATCATGCTTGTGTCATTAATTTATTTTATGGGTAAATAATCATGGGGAAGGAAAGCATTGGATGTTCAGAAGGAAGGACCTTAGGATAGGGATACTGTAGCTGGGGATTGCAGAACAAGGTGAGAAGGGGGTTGAATGATAGAGAGAAATTGAATTTCCTTAACTCTAAAAACCTCACCATGCATAGCTAATAAGCTGTGTGCCTTTCATCGCCCTGATCTCCTAGCTCATATGTTTTATGTCTTTCCCTCACCCTTAGTCTGTCAGTGCCTTGTGATCCCCTAAAGATAGGGACTGTGGCTTTCTGTGTTTGGCATAGTTTGGGTGCTGCCGTGATATAATCAATAATAGTGCACATATAGAAATAGAGTGTGCACACACAGAGGTCAGGCAAATTAAAGAATCCCCTGTCAGGATTTCTGCTGCCCTCGAACACATTCCAGCCAGTAGTCAGAGTACAGTATGCTTACTCTTTGGTATTTGTTAGTGTTGGCCTTAACATGCCTGTCTCCATTCCTTTCCCTTAGCAGAGCTCTGGAGTATCCCAGGTTCTCCATCTCCTGCCAAAGGTTCTGGTGAATATCTTTATTACTGCGGGAATGTCATAGCTGTGCTTGTACATGCTCCTCACCCCACAGTCCAAGGAAATCATTGACCTTTCTGGACCAAATTGAAGACCTTTCTGGGCCACGCTACAGCCTGAGCATTATCATGTGCTGGATCACACTCTGCAATATTCTCTCATGCCTGGTAATGCAGCAGGTATGGCTGTGAAGCACATGCTGGCCATTTAAAAGCCAGGTGAATTTCTAAGATAAAGTGGGCAAGGTAGTAGGGCCGCCCGGGGGGGGGGGGGGGGGGGGGGAGAGGGGGCGGAAGGGGAGCAAGTGGGGCAATTTGCCCCAGGCCCCGGGCCCCACAGGGGCCCTGCGAGCCCTGGCCCGGTGGCGGTCCGGATCTTCGGCAGCATTTTGGTGGCAGGAGGCCCTTCAGTGCTGCCGAAGACGCAGAGTGACTGAAAGGCCCCCCCGTCGCCTAAATGCCGCCGAAGACCCAGACCGCTGCCGGGTTAGTACAAGCACCGCAGCTCCCCTGCTTTGCCCCAGGCCCCCTGAATCCTCTGGGCGGCCCTGCAAGGTAGTATCTTTTATTGGACAAACTTCTGTTGGTGAGAGAGACCCACCTTGTTTCTCTAATAGCCTGGGACCAACTTGGCTACAACAACAACACTGCATACAATAATAGGTGAATTTCTGGTCACTTTGACCCCTGGGCAGTGGAGATCAAAAAGGTTACCAAACAGGTCACTGCTGAAAGGAGTAGTGCAGTGTGGGGACTCCTTTTACCAGTATAGCTACCCCTGTGTCAATGTGCATCCACAGTGCCACTCCAGGACTTGTGCTGCTCCAAAAAAGGAGCTCACCCTTGTCTCTACCAAAAAAAAAGTGGACTTCTACTGGTGCAACTTTTCAGTGTAAACCAGGCCTCAATCCCAGGGCCTTTTGTAAGGCAAACTTTGTTGCTAGAACCCAAATCCCAACTCTTCTGGGTTCACACAAACGCACATCAGCCTCTACCAATGCAGGCCCAGTCAAAAACAGAATCTCCCACACGTTGTGAAAAGAGAAGAGTGGGTTCCACTCAGAGCAGGATTCAGCCGAGCAAAAAGAAGAGCTGGAGGAAGTATTGACCAAGAGATGTGAGCTGGAAAGTACCTTGTCGAGGAGTTCACATTCGGGATACCAACAAGACACACATAATGTGCCAAGCAGCAAACAGCAGGGCATGAGCCACATTCCCAAGACCTCCTGGGAAAGCTGAGAGAATTTCCTCTTCAGTTATTTCCAGGCAGCATATGTGTCCCTTACCAGCCAGTGATGCCACAAGGCACAGTGCCAAAAAATCAGCAGCTTGGCAGCTTTTCTATATGGACTCAAGAAATACATTTTGGATTATTTGCACCATCTGCTTCACACAGGTGTTCATTGGGGAAGGAAGAGGGAGCGAGACACCTGAGGGCATCGGCACAGAACTGAAGGTATTTATAGGGCAATGCTTGTTGTAATAGTTGTTCCTGAGGAGAGACAACTGGTACCAACGCCTACTACAGAAGGGTTAGGAGAATTTTCTCTGCCATTCCTTCACATACTTGACAGAGCTGAACAAAACTCTGATTTTTTGCTCTTTGAATGTCTACAGGGGTGAGTGTCTACAGGCAATAGGGACTGGGATTTTGGTGGGTATATCTATGGGGGTAGATGTTGAGGGGAGGGAGTTTGCCAGAGCACCTACAGGTGTATGTGTGAGGGGATATCTGGGGGAAGTATCTGCAGACAGTGAGCTGGTTGTTTGGGGTGACTTTATGCTGCAGTGATTCATGGAAAAATGTTACTATTTCTCAGTAAGTTCCACCCTCCTTGCTCAGTTGTGGTCAACCACCAATATTTCCCCCAGATGGAAATTCGCCAGTTTTCACAGAAATATGTAGCCATTCTTACAGTGAAAGAGGCTTGTTTGTGATGAGATGACACTTTCAGTCTGTGAAAATCGCCTTCCTGTTTCCCATAGCAATGTAGTGACAGTAATGAATGGTTTGTTTTTCACCAACTTGTATAAATGTTGTTCCTTTCACTGCCCAGGAGCATCTTTCTACTACGCAGATGTGGTGCATGTGTAACCCACACGGTGATGCATGCATACAGAAACCACTGTCTTTAGCAGAAATTGAACCTAGCCCCTAGCACAAGTTAGAGCTGTCCTGACTTGTGTTCCAGCTACCATCTGCTAATGGGTCTTGCAGCAGCCAAGGAATAACTGGGGTGTAGGAATGAATACCTTAGCTTCACCTTCCCCCAACCCAACTTGACCCTGCACTGCAGGCTTCTGGATTGAGTGCAGAACTAGTCAGCTCTGTGCCTGACAAGGGGATGTGCTGGGAATGTTCCCATAGGGGTGGGGGTGCTTTCCAGCTACTTTGCAAGGCCTTGTGATTCTTAAAAGAGTAGCATCTGAGTTTACTAAAACACTAGAGGCAAGAGACACTGCATGGAAAGTAAAAACATTCTCAGTTACTCAT
>NW_027054364.1:0-13000 GCF_011386835.1 Chrysemys picta bellii
CGGGAGAGGGAGAGGGGACTCCATCAGCATTTTCCTGTTAGCTCCCAGTCCCCTCCGGGCCAGGACTCTCCTTCCCCTCAGCCCCTCTGCAGGAGATGCTAGAGGATAGGAGCTAGAGCCAGACCCTTAATTTCCTCTGCCCCCAAGGAAGCCTGGAGCACAGGGCTGTGGACAGGGCCCTCCATGAGGACTTGCTTCCCCAGCTGCTCCAGGATGACAGGGAGGCATGAACCTGGAGCACAGTCCCCTTAAAAGCCCAGAGTCACCACTTAACTAGGACAAGAAGAACTTGACTCAAGCCAGGCTCACTCTCTGCTCTGACTCTGCCTCCCCAAGAGGAACACTCCTAACCCACAGCCCCTGCAGCAGCAGATCCTACAGCCCGTCAGAGCCAGATCACCTACGCCTGGAGTCAGGAAGCTGGCGTCAGAGGTCACTTACGTCAAACTCAGGGAGGGTGATGGTGAATCTGAGCAGGGCCGTGCTGCTCTTAACGGCCCTGGCTCTCTCTCGCGGCACCCTGGACACGATCCAGTAGTTAATGTGCTGTGGGGAAAGGAGGCATTGCACTGACTGCCCTGACCAAGGATGCCCACTGGGGGCCCGGCTAGGAGGACAGACTGGAAAATGGATCTAAGAGTGAAGGTAAAATTGCCCCCACCCCTCTCATCGGGCTCACCTCCAAGATGTACTGGAGCCTGTCGGTGTCTGGGGACTCTGCCAGCAGGTTCCCCAGCATGGCGTCCAGGAGGTCTGGCAAGACCCTAGGCAGATCCTGAAAGCAAGGGAGAGCCATGGGTCAGAGTCAGGGAAACTGGGGCTAAACTTGCCACAGGATGGGAAGTGGGGTCTCTGGGAAGCACTGGTGAGACCCCCAAACACATATCCTGGCCTCTCTCCTTCACATCCCACTGCAGGCAATTAGCAAGGACTCATGGCAGGATGACAGCTGGCTCTTCAATCCATGACTTTAGCATGATCTACCTGCACTTGGGCGGTGTCCTTCTCCATACCCAGGGTGAAGACGGCGTGCAGGGCAGCTCGGAGGAGGTGGGTCTCCAGCTCTGGCTCCAGGGCAGGTGTCATGGTGCTGGCAAGAGAGAGGAGCCGGTATTAGACTGTGCAGTACGGGGATGGGACTGGCACCAACACGCAGGTGAAACTGCAGGGAAATAGGCACAGGCTGGCAAGAAGGGAAACTGAGGCACCGAGCCAGGGAATGACAAGGCCAAGGTTTCTCACACAGACAGTGGCAGGGCAGGAATAGCCCCTGTTCCCTGCACCCTGCTGCCCCTCCTGTATCTGATCCTGGGTGTGAGCCTCTCCCCAAAGCCGTTGCAATGTTACTGGAGTGAAAAGAACAGCCCAGCCAGGAGAGAGTGAACCTTCCCCGCACCTCTGCCAGAGGAGCCACCCTTGGGCGGTGACCTGGGAGTGGGAGGGGCAGTGACTCCCAGCCCTGGGCCTGAGCAGCACTGGGGTTAGGGGAACCGGACCGGAGGGTCTCGGTACCTGAGGTTGCCCACAGCAATCAGGGAGTTGGCGAGGACGGCGCCGGGTGCAGAGTTATCAGGCAGCTCCTCAATGAGCTCCTGTGAGACCCAAAGGAGACAAAGGAGCGTGTGAGATTCGGGCCTCACTGACACTTCCCAGTGAGGAGATTACACAGCCAGGGCCCCACACAACCAGCAGGATCCCCCCACCTGCCCCCCGCTCCTCCGATTCCTGCCCAATAGTGACCACTCTCCGAATTTCTCCCGTCTCTTCTCCCCAGTCTTCAGCCCCAGCAATCCATGCCCTCAGCTGCCCCTCCAGCACCAGCCATCCCCCATCCATTGGCCTGGGGAAACCCCTGCCCCTCCCATGTCTCTGTCCTCCCTCTGGGCACTGTGTCTCGCTCACCACAATCCTCTCCGCCACAGCCGCCTTGCAGCAGTGCGGCTCCAGTGTGTCCTGCCCTCTCTGCTGTGCAGCGAGACGCGGGGTGGATGGCGTGCAGGAACACGAGCTGCTGGGCCTCCTCCTGCACCCACCAGGAGTGGGGTTAGGGGAGAGAGAGCCAGTTAGCCAGGGACCTCCCTGCCCCCACACAGCAGCTGCAGGACTCAGGCCTGAATGGGGGATAGTGGGGACCCGCCCATTGTCCAAATCACCCACCACTCCACCACAGGCAGGGTCAGGAACTGGGACAGTGCCTGTGGGGGGAGGAGACCCGGCTGGTGTGTGACAGACATCCTCACCTCTGGGGTCCCAGATCATGGAGGAGAAAGGTCCCCATTAGGGCTGGTGGATCATCAGGGACAAGACCCTCTGCAGGGGGTCAGGTGCTGGGAAGGGGCAGGACAGTCTCGGTTCCAGCACAGCTGGGGAACGTTCGTACCTTTTCTCCATCTTGGAGCTGCTCTCGGCTGTTATTGAGAGCAGCCTCCTCTGTGGCCACGTCCACCCATTCCTCCCCCTCGTCCCCTGAGTCCCTGGCGGTCCCTGCACCAGGGAGAGAAGGGGACAGGGTGATGCCTCCTGCCACTCGGGGGAAGGACAGGGGCACGCTGTGGCAATGTGTCCCCTTCCCACCTCCGGGACCCAGGGCAGATTGGACCCCACCCTCCCCCGTCTCAGTGATGCTTTCAGCCCCCAACTCCTTCAGGAGCCAATAGCAAAGAGACCCCCCCACGCTGTCCTGGACTCCCTGGGAGGTGCCTCCCCCCAACTGGAGCACCGAGGACCAAAGTGGCAGCATCTAGTGTCAGTGGGGTTCATGTGGCTCAGGCCAGACCCCTGGGCTGGGGATCCGCCCCCATAGCACTGATCGAGGGCCTGGGCCCAGGGTGTTCACAGCCCCGCCCTCACCTCTCCCTGAGCCCAGCCTGACTCCTCACCTGGAACAAAGCTGCAGCGCCCATCGTCCTCGCTGCTGTCCGAGTCCCAGGCACTGCTGCTGTCCCATGGGGAGCGGGCCGAGCTGCTGGTGGTGGGACAGGGATCCTCCACCTCCTGCCCTGGGGAGGCTGGAAGGTCCTCACTGACCGGGCCGGGCGATGCCTCCTGCTGGGAATCAGGGCTGGGCTCCTGGGGCTGCTGCTGCCCACACAACATGTCCCAGAGTCATTCTGCCCGGCTCCCCTCCTGCGCTGGGTCCTGCCTGCCCAGCCGCAGCCTGGCCCAGCTCCATTTCGACCTGGCCTCTCCCACCTCGGCGCCTGCGCTGGGAGCGGGTTTTCTCCGCCAGAAGACTGGGCACTTCCACCTCCTGGCCTGGCCGGGAGCTCCTTCCCCGCCAGTGGGGACGGAGGGGCCGCTCTGCTCCCGGGGAAGATGGCAGCTGCTTCCCTCAGGCTCTGGGGCCACCTGCAGAGCCTTCTTCCTGAACATCCTCAGGAGCCTGGCCACCCTGGAACCGAGCGGGAAGCGGGCGTGAGTCTGGGGTCAAGGCAACCTCTCACTAACCAGCCTGTTTGGTCCCTCCCCATCCCTGCCCCAGCCAGAGCAGCTCCTCCTCCCCCCACAGGGGTGCACGTAATGCAATCTACATGCACTGGCAGGAGTTCATTGCATGATCTGCTCCCAGCGTTCCCCCTCGTCACCTCTGGGGCTGCAATGCCCGGGGAGTCTCCTCCTTTTCCATCACTGGGCTCAGTCACTTTGGACAAGCAGCTCCCTCCTGCCGTCCCAGGCCACACTCCCCCCCAGGCTAGAGAAGGAACAGAACCCAGGAGTCTCGACTTCTCCTGGGAAACCATTCCCCAGGTCAAAGTCCCGAGGCAGAGCAAGGCCAGGACCCCTGCCTTTCCCATTGATTTCCATGCTCAGCAGCTCACAGGGTCTGGCCCAGCTCAGAGACGCTCAGCCTGGGGAACGGTCTCCCACAAGGGAAGCGTTGGGAGCCCCATTCCTGGGACCTTTCCAAACACACTGGAGACGGCTCTGGAGAAGCCCCTCCCCGGTCTGAGAGCGAGGGGCTCCTGGGGGCGGTTTGCAAATCCAATCTCCTTTGGGAGAGATTCTTTCCCCCTCTTTCTGCCTCTCCCCAGACAGACAGGGGACGCCAACGGGGAACCCTAATGCCACTCACTTGATCTGGTGATGGAGCGATGGATGGAGGATGTTCAGTATCGTCCCTCGCCCTCCTCCTCACTCCCCAAAGCCAAGGCAGGCTGGAGAGGGTGGTGGTGATCTGAGGAGTTACCCTGCCCAGCCAGCAGGCAGGGGGATAGCACTGGGCGATCGACTGGCTGTGAAAACAAGAGTCTATCTTATTGCCAAGGGACAGAGAAACTCAGCCAGCAGCAGGGGGTGCAGAACACTGGCCTAATGCGGGGGTGACAGCACCTCCGGGATCCTGACATCCTGGCACTTTACACACCTTCCTGGAGCCTCCCAACCCCCCTGGTCTGTAGGGGCTGCTACCCCAACCCTACTGATGGGAAACAGGCCTGGGGTGGGGAAGCTACTGGCTCAGGGTCACACCAAGTGTCAGAGCCAGGGATGGGACCCAGCAGTCCTTATTTCCAGGCCCCTTCACTAACCACTGCTGCACACTCCCTCCCATAGCTGGCAATTACAACCAGGCCTTCATGTCCGGTCCCCCTGCTTTGAGAGGGAGTGTGCTCCGCTGGAGTGACTGGAGCAGGGAACTGGGAGTCAGGACTCCTGGGTTCCATTGCTGGTTTCCTATTGACCTGTGGGACTTTGGGTAAGTTGCTCCCCGCTCTAGGCTCTGTCCCCAGCAGTCAAATGAGGATTTCATACTTTCCCACTATTGGAAAGTGCTGGGAGAATCCCCCAGCAAAAGCTGCTCTGACAGTGCTAAGCAGCATCTGACCATTAGAGGTTAGAGCGCACTGCCCAGGAGGAGGAGTGTTTGGTTCTGGGCTGTTGGAGTACGGGCTTTCAACCATCTGTGCACACATATTATACTAATTGCATCTAGACCACATCTCCCTAGTTTGCTTGTGAGAATGTCCTTATTAACACCAAGATGGATCATATCTACTGTTTACCCACCTCCACTAGGCCCGTAACCCTGCCAAAGAAGGAGCTAGGATTGGTTTGGAATGATTTGTTCTTGACAAGTCCATGCTCACTAGTCCTAAGAACCAAATTGTCCTGTAGGTGCTGACAAACTGATTGTTTAATAAGGAGTTCCGGTATCTTTCCAGGTATGTTAATGGATGGGAAGACGTTCTTTTTCAGGGATCTCTGACGAGAACTGGGGCACAGCACTTAGTTTGTTGAGGCCATAAAATGGAGACAGGCACCTCTTCTCTTCTCCCAGCACCCCAGATACCTAAAAGGGTGGGACTCACATCCCTCAATGGGCTTTAAAAAAGACAATGGTTACAATGTGGCCCCAACCATTTCTGGTTTCTGCAGACTAGATGTTTTAGCAAAGTTTAGAATTCCTTGGTGCTCAACACCATGAAACTCCCATTTCTCCTTTACAAAGGGCTTTAACGCCCCTTATCTCACCCAGGCTCTCGACTGCCCAAAGTTGGAGAATTGTCCCTGTTCCCATTGCAGAGCACTCCCCACGACACACACACAGAGTCCTCCTTAGGGTGACCAGATGTCCCGATTTTATAGGGACAGTCCCGATTTTTGGGTCTTTTTCTTATATAGACTCCTATTACCCCCCACCCCCCGTCCCGATTTTTCACGCTTGCTGTCTGGTCACCCTAGTCCTCCTGGTGGTGGGAGGGGAACAGAGGAAAGGACAAAAGAAGTAAGAGATAAAGAGAAAGGAGGGAGGGATGGAGGAAAAGGTAAAACAAAAAGGACAAACCCTAATGTCCCCAGTGATTCTAAGGAACAAAATCCCAGGTGGGGAATAAAATTCGGCCACCTTAAGCTAGTGTTTTCCATGCCTAGAATTCAGCTGGTGCCAGATGCATCAGACTGAACAGGTTCCAAACCTCTCGGAGGCTCTTACCTTCTAAACAGGGACGTCTGTTTTCTAGTAAAATCGGGAAAAAGAAAGGAGAAAACTCAAAAGAGGTTCCTCCTGGCGCTCATGTACGTGACCCCTAATACTCTCTCAGTCCTCAAAGAGAGACCTCGAGAAGGAGACTTGCTGAAGGAAAGCTACAGGGGACTCTGAGGTTTCCCTGGCCCTGCGCCCCTGTCCTGCCTGGCTGATGTCAGCATCCCTCTGTGAGGTCACCACCTCCCCTGCACCTTTGGCCAATAGGCTGAAGTCCTGCAAAAGTGATGTCACTCCCACACCCACCCCTCCCCTGCAGTGCTAATGTTCTGCTGCAGGCCAGACCCTTTGGAGGTTTGAGCTACTCCCTGTGGATCACCCCGCTCAATGAGTGTTCATTCTAGGAAGCAAGCCGGATAGACAGTAAAACATCAGAGGCTGCTCCCAATGCTACACTCGGTTTCTCAGAAATGAGTAGACTTTATGGCCGGAAGAGACAGTTAGAGCATCTAATCTGACCCCCTGCATATCACAGGCCTCATGTCTACCACAATAGCTACTTTTGGGGTAAACACATTCCAGAAAGGCATCTAGTCTTTATTAAATGACATCAAGAGACAGAGAATCCACCACTTTCCTTGGTAGTTTCTTCCTGTGGTCAGTCATCCTCGCTGTTGAATATTTGTGCCTTATTTGTCATAGGAATTTGTCTCTTTTCACCTTCCAGCCATTCCCAAACCTCAGCCAGCATTTGTAGCTGACAAATCTCACGAATTGTCACAGATTGCGGTGTTACTAGAGGAGGTTTTGGAATTAACTGATAAGTCACTGGGACCAGATGGCATTCACCCAAGAGTTCTGAAAGAACTCAGATGTGAAATTGCGGAACTACTAATTATGGTTTGTAACCTGTCCTTTAAATCAGCTTCTGTATCCATGACTGGAAGATAGCTAATGTAACGCCAATATTTTAAAAGGGCACTATTGGTGATCCCGGCAATTACAGACCAGTAAGTCTAATGTCAGTACCGGGCAAATTAGTTGAAACAATTGTAAAGAATAAAATTGTCAGACACATAGAAGAACATAAATTGTTGGGCAAAAGTCAACATAGTTTAGGTAAAGGGAAATCATGTCTTACTAATCTATTAGAGTTCTTTGAAGGGGTCAACAAACATGTGGACAAGGGGGATCCAGTGGACATAGTGTACTTAGATTTCCAGAAAGCCTTTGACAAGGTCCCTCACCAAAGGGTCTTATGTAAATTAAGTTGTCATGGGATAAGAGGGAAGATCCTTTCATGGATTGAGAACTGGTTAAAAGACAGGGAACAAAGGGTAGGAATAAATGGTAAATTTTCAGAATGGAGAGGGGTAACTAGTGGTGTTCCCCAAGGGTCAGTCCTAGGACCAATGCTATTCAACTTATTCATAAATGATCTGGAGAAAGGGGTAAAAAGTGAGGTGGCAAAGTTTGCAGATGATACTAAAGTGCTCAAGATAGTTAAGACCAAAGCAGACTGTGAAGAACTTCAAAAAGATCTCCCAAAACTAAGTGATTGGGCAACAAAATGGCAAATGAAATTTAATGTGGACAACGTAAAGTAATGCACATTGGGAAAAATAACCCCAACTATACATACAATATGATGGGGGCTAATTTAGGAATCAGGAAAAAGATCTTGGAGTCATCGTGGATAGTTCTCTGAAGACTTCCACGCAGTGTGCAGCGGCAGTCAAAAAAGCAAACAGGATGTTAGGAATCATTAAAAAGGGGATAGAGAATAAGACGGAGAATATCTTATTGCCCTTATATAAATCCATGGTACACCCACATCTTGAATACTGTGTACAGATGTGGTCTCCTCATCTCAAAAAAATATATACTGGCATTAGAAAAGGTTCAGAGAAGGGCAATTAAAATGATTAGAGGTTTGGAAGGGGTCCCATATGAGGAGAGATTAAAGAGGCTAGGACTTTTCAGCTTGGAAAAGAGGAGACTATGGGGGGATATGATAGAGGTATATGAAATCAGAGTGATGTGAAGAAAGTGAATAAGGAAAAGTTATTTACTTGTTCCCATAATATAAGAACTCCACTAGTAACCTCCCTCCAGCCTGACAGTTCACCTTTCAGTACGACCCGTTGTAGTCTCCCCTTTAACCAATTCCTTATCCACCTTTCAATTTTCATATTGATCCTTATCTTTTCCAATTTAGCTAATAATTCCCCATGTGGAACTGTATCAAATGCCTTACTGAAATCGAGGTAAATTAGATCCACTGCGTTTCCTTTGTCTAAAAAATCTGTGACCTTCTCAAAGAAGGAGATCAGGTTGGTTTGGCACGCTCTACCTTTTGTAAAGCCATGTTGTATTTTGTCCCAATTACCATTGACCTCAATGTCCTTAACTACTTTCTCCTTCAAAACATTTTCTGAGACCTTGCATACTACAGATGTCAAACTAACAGGCCTGTAGTTACCCGGATCACTTTTTTCCCCTTTCTTAAAGCTAGGAACTATGTTAGCAATTCTCCAGTCATACGGAACAACCCCTGAGTTTACTGATTCATTAACATTTTTTGCTAATGGGCTTGCAATTTCATATGCCAGTTCCTTTAATATTCTTGGATGAAGATTATCTGGGACCCCCGATTTAGTCCCATTAAACTGTTCGAGTTTGGCTTCTAACTCAGATGTGGTAATATCTACCTCCATATCCTCATTCCCATTTGTCATCCTACCATTATCTCTAAGCTCCTCATTAGCCTCTTAAAGACTGAGGCAAAGTATTTGTTTAGATATTGGGCCATGCCTAGATTATCCTTAACCTCCACTCCATCCTCAGTGTTTAGCGGTCCCACTTCTTTCTTTGTTTTCTTCTTATTTATATGGCTATAGAACCTTTTACACCTTTTACTATTGGTTTGAATTCCCTTTGCAAGGTCCAACTCTACATGGCTTTTGGCCTTTCTCACTTTGTCCCTACATTTTCTGACCTCAGTAGGGTAGCTTTCCTTGCTGATCACTCCCATCTTCCACACCTTGTAGGCTTTCTGCTTTTTCTTAATCATCTCTCTGAGATGCTTGCTCATCCAACTTGGTCTACAACTCCTGCCTATGAATTTCCCCCCCTTTCTTGGGATGCAGGCTTCTGATAGTTTCTGCAACTTTGACTTGAAGTAATTCCAGGCCTTCTCCACCTTTAGATCCACAAGTTCTTCAGTCCAATCCACTTCCCTATCTAATTTCCTTAATTTTTTAAAGTTAGCCCTTTTGAAATCAAAAACCCTAGTCACAGATCTATTTTTGTTTACCCTTCCATTTAGTTTAAACTGAATTAGCTCATGATCGCTCAAACCAAGGCTGTCCCCTACAACCATTTCTTCTAAGAGATCCTCACTACCCACACCAAATCTAAAATGGCATCCCCTCTTGTTGGTTCTTCAACTACTTGGTGAAGGAATCCATCAGCTATCACATCTAGGAAAATCTGAGCCCTATTATATTACTAGCACTTGTCCTCCAGTCTATATCTGGGAAGTTAAAGTCTCCCATGATCACACAATTCCCATTAGTATTTACTTCATTAAAAACATTAAAGAGGTCTCTATCCCTATCCAAATCAGACTCCTGTTCTAACAGACAGCAAACCCCCCAAAGACAGGGATAGAGCCCAGAAATCGAGATGGTGGGGAAATTTCATTGAAACCGTTTCTGTCCGAAAATCCCATTCAAACTAAACCAGTTTGTTTCTTGAAATCATATCAAGTGGCATGAAAATTCTTTGCAAAAATATTTTGTTGCAAAACAAAAGCATCTTCTGTGTCACAAAAAGAACAGGAGTACGTGTTTGTCTCGTCGCACACAAAGAGGAGACACTTAGATCTCAAAAATTAGATAAGATGTTTCAGTCTGAGCTAAGTAGTTGCTGCTCTTAACAATTGCAACATAATAAAATACAAATAAAATAGACTATTTCAGCCGTTCTATTATGTCCTAATCTGATCTGAGTAAACGTGATAGGACACCTCATCTTATGCACTGCTCCTAGTGACACTCTCCAATAGATCCCCATCCTCCACCTGTCGGGAGGTAGGTAGGAGCGGATTGTTATCCCTACTTGAAAGAGGGAGAAGCTAAGGCTGAGAAAGGAGAATTGACTTGTCTTAGGTCACACAGCCAGTCCGTGGCAGAGTTGGGAATAGGACCCAAGAGCCCTGATTTTCAAACTAACCATCGGATCTTGAATTTCAGACATTGAATGACCTGAATAAAGTGTTCTCAAGTGAGTTCCAGACCAGCAAGAGTTCATAGTAATTATTCAGCAAGAATTTTAGGAGAACTGGAATGGTAGAGAAAATAATGAACTGCAGAGAAGCAGCAAAATTTGTCGAACATATGACTGGTTATGACTATTTACTTGGTCTTAAAAGAAAACAACAGGGACATGAGTCTCCTCCCTGTCAATAACCCCCTGCTCAGCCAATCAGGGTAGCGACCGAGGGGCGGGAGGATGAGGGTTCTCACCAGAGAGCCCAAAGGATGGCCAAGGTCACCACTGGGGATCACTGTCTGAGCACTATTTCAACGCCACATTTTTCGGTGGACCTCCCACAATGGGAGTTGTAGAGCACCCCCCACGACACACACACACCCCCTCCTGGTGGTGGGAGGGGAACGGGGAAAGGACAAAAGAAGTAAGAGATGAAGAGAAAGGAGGGAGGGATGGAGGAAAAGGTAAAAGAAAAAGGACAAACCCTAATGTCCCCAGTGATTCTAAGGGACAAAATCCCAGGTGGGGAATAAAATTCGGCCACCTTAAGCTACTGTTTTCCATGCCTAAAATTCAGCTGGCGCCAGATGCATCAGACTGAAGAGGTTCCAAACCTCTCGGAGGCTCTTACCTTCTAAACAGGGACGTCAGTTTTCTAGTGACATCAGGAAAAAGAAAGGAGAAAACTCAAAAGAGGTTCCTCCTGGTGCTCAAGTCCGTGAACCCAAATACTCTCTCAGACCTCAAAGAGAGACCTCGAGAAGGAGACTTGCTGAAGCAAAGCCACAGGGGTCTCTGAGGTTTCCCTGGCCCTGCGCCCCTGTCCTGCCTGGCTGATGTCAGCATCCCTCTGTGAGGTCACCACCTCCCCTGCACCTTTGGCCAATAGGCTGAAGTCCTGCAAAAGGCCTTTGTGATGTCACTGCCACACCCACCCCTCCCCTGCAGTGTTAATGTCCTGCCGCAGGCCAGACCCTTTGGAGGTTTGAGCTACTCCCTGTGGATCACCCCGCTCAATGAGTGTTCATTCTAGGAAGCAAGCCGGTTAGACAGTAAAACATCAGAGGCTGCTCCCAATGCTACACTCGGTTTCTCATAAATGAGTAGACTTTATGGCCGGAAGAGACAGTTAGAGCGTCTAATCTGACCCCTTGCATATCACAGGCCTCCTGTCTACCACAATAGCTAATTTGGGGGCAAACACATTCCGGAAAGGCATCTAGTCTTTATTAATGACATCAAGAGATGGAGAATCCACCACTTTCCTTGGTAGCTTCTTCCTGTGTTCAATCATCCTCGCTGTTGAATATTTGTGCCTTATTTGTCATAGGAATTTGTCTCTTTTCACCTTCCAGCCATTGGGTCCTGTTCTGCCTTTCTCTGCTAGACTAGAGAGCCCTTTAATACCCAGTATTTTCTCTCCATTAAGGCACTTCAACACTTCAATGAAGTCCCCTTCAATCTTCTTTTGATAAGCTAAACAGGTTGAGCTCTTTCAATAGCTCACTAGAAGGCATTTTTCTCCAGCCCTCAGAACATTTGATGGCTCTTTGATGCCCCAGCTCCAATTTCTAGGACCATCTTTTTCAAAGGAGGACACCAACACTGGAGGCAGTATTCCAATAGCAGTCTCACTGCTGCTGTGTCACCTCCCTATCCTACTCAGGGCTCTGCTCCTACGTCTAATGATGGCTTTAGCCCTGTTCACCACAGCATCACACTGGGAGCTCATGTTGAGTGGCTTCTCCACTCTGGCCCCTAAATCCTTTTTAGAGTCACTGCTTTCCGGGATACACGTCCCCATTCTGGAGGTGTGGCCGGCGTGCCTTGTTGCCACGTATAGGACCTTGCATTGGGCTCTGCTCAAACTTGTTTTCTTTGAATGGGTCCAGCTGGCCGAATGAGCCAGATCACTCTGTATCACTGCC
Organism: Chrysemys picta bellii; assembly: GCF_011386835.1. Lineage (NCBI taxonomy): Eukaryota > Metazoa > Chordata > Testudines > Emydidae > Chrysemys > Chrysemys picta. The sequence continues at coordinate 12,124 of NW_027054364.1, forward strand.
CTCTCCCCATCAGGAATTACCACTCTGCCTGTATTTTGTCACCCCCCAATCTTATCCGCAGTGATTGTATGTTTTCTCCCAATTCATTGATAACAATTATTTTAAAAAATTAGTCCTTGAGAGCTTCTTCAGACCCTTAGTACCCAGGACCTGCTCCCCACAGCACAGTGAGAAATGCTGTCCAGCCCTGCTGGTACATAGGGGATAAGCACAGAACAAACGTACCTTTAGGAGCTGTGTTATCCATAGGCTCTGAACAACATGTGGGGGTCAGCAGATTACAAACGCACGACAGACCTGTAGTGTAGACAGGTCCCAACTGTGTCTCGGTTTCCCACCCTGTAAAATGGGGAGAACAAACAAAACCTTGATTAGCTCCATTTTATAGCTGGGGAAACCGAGGCACCCAGCGGTGCAGGGACTCGCTCATGGTCCCAAAGCCAGGAATAGAAAACAGCAGATCTGATAGCCAGGCCTGGGACCTAACCCTGGTTTTCCTGGCCTTGCTGCTCTAAGTTTAGTCACAGCCTCCATGTCTTTTCCCCCGTGTCCCTTAACCCCACGTACTGCAGAAGAGAGATTTTCTGGTAGCCAGCTGGCTCTCCTGCATGTGGATGTCGTTCCAAAAGACGTGCTCTGGCTCAGTCCCATGCTATGGTTGGCTGAAGGAACCACTTGGTCACATTCTAGCCCTGAGTTATACAGGAGGGGCGACTAGATGCACATAATGGTCCTTTCTGACCTGAACCTCTATCAATCGCTACATTTTCTGCTGCTAGGAAGAGGGGCAGTTTAGGAGATGGGGCAGATAGTCCAGTTGGTTTCGGCTCCCAGGACCAGACACCCAGAGGTGAAGGTGATTGTCGGGGCTTCTGTC
>NW_027054365.1:0-13000 GCF_011386835.1 Chrysemys picta bellii
TCTAATCATTTTAATTACCCTTCTCTGAACCTTTTCTAATGCCAGTATATCTTTTTTGAGATGAGGAGACCACATCTGTACACAGTATTCAAGATGTGGGTGTACCATGGATTTATATAAGGGCAATAAGATATTCTCCGTCTTATTCTCTATCCCCTTTTTAATGATTCCTAACATCCTGTTTGGTTTTTTGACTGCCACTGCACACTGCGTGGAAGTCTTCAGAGAACTATCCACGATGACTCCAAGATCTTTTTCCTGATTCATTGAGGCTAAATTAGCCCCCATCATATTGTATGTATAGTTGGGGTTATTTTTCCCAATGTGCATTACTTTACGTTGTCCACATTAAATTTCATTTGCCATTTTGTTGCCCAATCACTTAGTTTTGGGAGATCTTTTTGAAGTTCTTCACAGTCTGCTTTGGTCTTAACTATCTTGAGCACTTTAGTATCATCTGCAAACTTTGCCACCTCACTTTTTACCCCTTTCTCCAGATCATTTATGAATAAGTTGAATAGCATTGGTCCTAGGACTGACCCTTGGGGAACACCACTAGTTACCCCTCTCCATTCTGAGAATTTACCATTTATTCCTACCCTTAGTTCCCTGTCTTTTAACCAGTTCTCAATCCATGAAAGGATCTTCCCTCTTATCCCATGACAACTTAATTTACATAAGACCCTTTGGTGAAGGACCTTGTCAAAGGCTTTCTGGAAATCTAAGTACACTATGTCCACTGGATCCCCCTTGTCCACATGTTTGTTGACCCCTTCAAAGAACTCGAATAGATTAGTAAGACATGATTTCCCTTTACCTAAACTATGTTGACTTTTGCCCAACAATTTATGTTCTTCTATGTGTCTGACAATTTTATTCTTTACAATTGTTTCAACTAATTTGCCCGTTACTGACATTAGACTTACTGGTCTGTAATTGCCGGGATCACCAATGGTGCCCTTTTTAAATATTGGCGTTACATTAGCTATCTTCCAGTCATGGATACAGAAGCTGATTTAAAGGACAGGTTACAAACCATAATTAGTAGTTCCGCAATTTCACATCTGAGTTCTTTCAGAACTCTTGGGTGAATGCCATCTGGTCCCAGTGACTTATCAGTTAATTCCAAAACCTCCTCTAGTAACACCGCAATCTGTGACAATTCGTGAGATTTGTCAGCTACAAATGCTGGCTGAGGTTTGGGAATGGCTGGAAGGTGAAAAGAGACAAATTCCTATGACAAATAAGGCACAAATATTCAACAGCGAGGATGACTGACCACAGGAAGAAGCTACCAAGGAAAGTGGTGGATTCTCCGTCTCTTGATGTCATTTAATAAAGACTAGATGCCTTTCTGGAATGTGTTTACCCCAAAAGTAGCTATTGTGGTAGACAGGAGGCCTGTGATATGCAGGGGGTCAGATTAGATGCTCTAACTGTCTCTTCTGCCCATAAAGTCTACTCATTTCTGAGAAACCGAGTGTAGGATTGGGAGCAGCATCTGATGTTTTACTGTCTAGCCGGCTTGCTTCCTAGAATGAACACTCATTGAGTGAGGTGATCCACAGAGAGTAGCTCAAACCTCCAAAGTGTCTGGCCTGCGGCAGGACATTAGCACTGCAGGGGAGGGGTGTGTGTGGGAGTGACATCACAAAGGCCTTTTGCAGGACGTCAGCCTATTGGTCAAAGGTGCTGGGGAGGTGGTGACCTCACAGAGAGATGCTGACATCAGCCAGGCAGGACAGGGGCGCAGGGCCAGGGAAACCTCAGAGTCCCCTGTAGCTTTCCTTCAGCAAGTCTCCTTCTCGAGGGCTCTCTTTGAGGACTGAGAGAGTATTAGGGGTCACGTACATGAGCGCCAGGAGGAACCTCTTTTGAGTTTTCTCCTTTCTTTTCCCTGATTTTACTAGAAAACAGACGTCCCTGTTTAGAAGGTAAGAGCCTCCGAGAGGTTTGGAACCTGTTCAGTCTGATGCATCTGGCACCAGCTGAATTCTAGGCATGGAAAACACTAGCTTAAGGTGGCCGAATTTTATTCCCCACCTGGGATTTTGTCCCTTAGAATCACTGGGGACATTAGGGTTTGTCCTTTTTGTTTTACCTTTTCCTCCATCCCTCCCTCCTTTCTCTTCATCTCTTACTTCTTTTGTCCTTTCCTCTGTTCCCCTCCCACCACCAGGAGGACTCTGTGTGTGTGTCGTGGGGAGTGCTCTGCAATGGGAACAGGGACAATTCTCCAACTTTGGGCAGTCGAGAGCCTGGGTGAGATAAGGGGCGTTAAAGCCCTTTGTAAAGGAGAAAGGGGAGTTTCATGGTGTTGAGCACCAAGGAATTCTAAACTTTGCTAAAACATCTAGTCTGCAGAAACCAGAAATGGTTGGGGCCACATTGTAACCATTGTCTTTTTTAAAGCCCATTGAGGGATGTGAGTCCCACTCTTTTAGGTATCTGGGGTGCTGGGAGAAGAGAAGAGGTGCCTGTCTCCATTTTATGGCCTCAACAAACTAAGTGCTGTGCCCCAGTTCTCATCAGAGATCCCTGAAAAAGAACGTCTTCCCATCCATTAACATACCTGGAAAGATACTGGAACTCCTTATTAAACAATCAGTTTGTCAGCACCTACAGGACAATTTGGTTCTTAGGACTAGTGAGCATGGACTTGTCAAGAACAAATCATTCCAAACCAATCCTAGCTCCTTCTTTGGCAGGGTTACGGGCCTAGTGGAGGCGGGTAAACAGTAGATGTGATCCATCTTGGTGTTAATAAGGACATTCTCACAAGCAAACTAGGGAGATGTGGTCTAGATGCAATTTAGTACAATATGTGTGCACAGATGGTTGAAAGCCCGTACTCCAACAGCCCAGAACCAAACACTCCTCCTCCTGGGCAGTGCGCTCTGACCTCTAATGGTCAGATGCTGCTTAGCACTGTCAGAGCAGCTTTTGCTGGGGGAGTCTCCCAGCACTTTCCAATAGTGGGAAAGTATGAAATCCCCATTTGACTGCTGGGGACAGAGCCTAGAGCGGGGAGCAACTTACCCAAAGTCCCACAGGTCAATAGGAAACCAGCAATGGAACCCAGGAGTCCTGACTCCCAGTTCCCTGCTCCAGTCACTCCAGCGGAGCACACTCCCTCTCAAAGCAGGGGGACCGGACATGAAGGCCTGGTTGTAATTGCCAGCTATGGGAGGGAGTGTGCAGCAGTGGTTAGTGAAGGGGCCTGGAAATAAGGACTGCTGGGTCCCATCCCTGGCTCTGACACTTGGTGTGACCCTGAGCCAGTAGCTTCCCCACCCCAGGCCTGTTTCCCATCAGTAGGGTTGGGGTAGCAGCCCCTACAGACCAGGGGGGTTGGGAGGCTCCAGGAAGGTGTGTAAAGTGTCGGGATGTCAGGATCCCGGAGGCGCTGTCACCCCCGCATTAGGCCAGTGTTCGGCACCCCCTGCTGCTGGCCGAGTTTCTCTGTCCCTTGGCAATAAGACAGACTCTTGTTTTCACAGCCAGTCGATCGCCCAGTGCTATCACCCTGCCTGCTGGCTGGGCAGGGTAACTCCTCAGGTCACCACCACCCTCTCCAGCCTGCCTTGGCTTTGGGGAGTGAGGAGGAGGGTGAGGGACGACACTGAACATCCTCCATCCATCGCTCCGTCAGCAGAGCAAGTGAGTGGCATTAGGGTTCCCCGTTGGCGTCCCCTGTCTGTCTGGGGAGAGGCAGAAAGAGGGGGAAAGAATCTCTCCCAAAGGAGATTGGATTTGCAAACCGCCCCCAGGAGCCCCTCGCTCTCAGACCGGGGAGGGGCTTCTCCAGAGCCGTCTGCAGTGTGTTTGGAAAGGTCCCAGCAATGGGGCTCCCAACGCTTCCCTTGTGGGAGACCGTTCCCCAGGCTGAGTGTCTCTGAGCTGGGCCAGACCCTGTGAGCTGCTGAGCATGGAAATCAATGGGAACGGCAGGGGCCCTGGCCTTGCTCTGCCTCGGGACTTTGACGTGGGGAATGGTTTCCCAGGAGAAGTCCGGACTCCTGGGTTCTGTTCCTTCTCTAGCCTGGCGGGGAGTGTGGCCTGGGACGGCAGGAGGGAGCTGCTTGTCCAAAGTGACTGAGCCCAGTGATGGAAAAGGAGGAGACTCCCCGGGCATTGCAGCCCCAGGGGTGACGAGGGGGAACGCTGGGAGCAGATCATGCAATGAACTCCTGCCAGTGCGTGTAGATTGCATTACATGCACCCCTGTGGGGGGACGAGGAGCTGCTCTGGCTGGGGCAGGGATGGGGAGGGACCAAACAGGCTGGTTAGTGAGAGGCTGCCTTGACCCCAGACTCACGCCCGCTCCCCGCTCGGTTCCAGGGTGGCCAGGCTCCTGAGGATGTTCAGGAAGAAGGCTCTGCAGGTGGCCCCAGAGCCTGAGGGAAGCAGCTGCCATCTTCCCCGGGAGCAGAGCGGCCCCTCCGTCCCCACTGGCGGGGAAGGAGCTCCCGGCCAGGCCAGGAGGTGGAAGTGCCCAGTCTTCTGGCGGAGAAAACCCGCTCCCAGCGCAGGCGCCGATGTGAGAGAGGCCAGGTCGAAATGGAGCTGGGCCAGGCTGCGGCTGGGCAGGCAGGACCCAGCGCAGGAGGGGAGCCGGGCAGAGTGACTCTGGGACATGTTGTGTGGGCAGCAGCAGCCCCAGGAGCCCAGCCCTGATTCCCAGCAGGAGGCATCGCCCGGCCCGGTCAGTGAGGACCTTCCAGCCTCCCCAGGGCAGGAGGTGGAGGATCCCTGTCCCACCACCAGCAGCTCGGCCCGCTCCCCATGGGACAGCAGCAGTGCCTGGGACTCGGGCAGCAGCGAGGCCGATGGGCGCCGCAGCTTTGTTCCAGGTGAGGAGTCAGGCTGGGCTCAGGGAGAGGTGAGGGCGGGGCTGTGAACACCCTGGGCCCAGGCCCTCGATCAGTGCTATGGGGGCGGATCCCCAGCCCAGGGGTCTGGCCTGAGCCACATGAACCCCACTGACACTAGATGCTGCCACTTTGGTCCTCAGTGCTCCAGTTGGGGGGAGGCACCTCCCAGGGAGTCCAGGACAGCGTGGGGGGGTCTCTTTGCTATGGGCTCCTGAAGGAGTTGGGGGCTGAAGGCATCACTGAGACGGGGGAGTGTGGGGCCCGATCTGCCCTGGGTCCCGGAGGTGGGAAGGGGACACATTGCCCCAGCGTGCCCCTGTCCTTTCCCCGAGTGGCAGCAGGCGTCACCCTGTCCCCTTCTCTCCCTGGTGCAGGGACTGCCAGGGACTCAGGGGACGAGGAGGAGGAATGGGTGGACGTGGCCACAGAGGAGGCTGCTCTCAATAACAGCCGAGAGCAGCTCCAAGACGGAGAAAAGGTACAAACGTTCCCCAGCTGTGCTGGAACCGAGACTGTCCTGCCTCTTCCCAGCACCTGACCCCCTGCAGAGGTTCTTGTCCCTGATGATCCACCAGCCCTAATGGGGACCTTTCTCCTCCATGATCTGGGACCCCAGAGGTGGGGGTGTCTGTCACACACCAGCCAGGTCTCCTCCCCCCACAGGCACTGTCCCAGTTCCTGACCCTGCTTGTGGTGGAGTGGTGGGTGATTTGGACAATGGGCGGGTCCCCACTATCCCCCATTCAGGCCTGAGTCCTGCAGCTGCTGTGTGGGGGCAGGGAGGTCCCTGGCTAACTGGCTCTCTCTCCCCTAACCCCACTCCTGGTGGGTGCAGGAGGAGGCCCAGCAGCTCGTGTTCCTGCCCGCCATCCACCCCGCGGCTCGCTGCACAGCAGAGAGGGCAGGACACACTGGAGCCGCACTGCTGCAAGGCGGCTGTGGCGGAGAGGATTGTGGTGAGCGAGACACGGCGCCCAGAGGGAGGACAGAGACATGGGAGGGGCAGGGGTCTCCCCAGGCCAATGGATGGGGGATGGCTGGTGCTGGAGGGGCAGCTGAGGGCAGGGATTGCTGGGGCTGAAGACTGGGGAGAAGAGACGGGAGAAATTCGGAGAGTGGTCACTATTGGGCAGGAATCGGAGGAGTGGGGGGCAGGTGGGGGGATCCTGCTGGCTGTGTGGGGCCCTGGCTGTGTAATCTCCTCACTGGGAAGTGTCAGTGAGGCCCGAATCTCACACGCTCCTTTGTCTCCTTTGGGTCTCACAGGAGCTCATTGAGGAGCTGCCTGATAACTCTCCACCCGGCGCCGTCCTCGCCAACTCCCTGATTGCTGTGGGCAACCTCAGGTACCGAGACCCTCCGGCCCGCTTCCCCTAACCCCAGTGCTGCTCAGGCCCAGGGCTGGGAGTCACTGCCCCTCCCACTCCCAGGTCACTGCCCAAGGGTGGCTCCTCTGGCAGAGGTGCGGGGAAGGTTCACTCTCTCCTGGCTGGGCTGTTCTTTTCACTCCAGTAACATTGCAACGGCTTTGGGGAGAGGCTCACACCCAGGATCAGATACAGGAGGGGCAGCAGGGTGCAGGGAACAGGGGCTATTCCTGCCCTGCCACTGTCTGTCTGAGAAACCTTGGCCTTGTCATTCCCTGGCTCGGTGCCTCAGTTTCCCTTCTTGCCAGCCTGTGCCTATTTCCCTGCAGTTTCACCTGCGTGTTGGTGCCAGTCCAATCCCCGTACTGCACAGTCTAATACCGGCTCCTCTCTCTTGCCAGCACCATGACACCTGCCCTGGAGCCAGAGCTGGAGACCCACCTCCTCCGAGCTGCCCTGCACGCCGTCTTCACCCTGGGCATGGAGAAGGACACCGCCCAAGTGCAGGTAGATCATGCTAAAGTCATGGATTGAAGAGCCAGCTGTCATCCTGCCATGAGTCCTTGCTAATTGCCTGCAGTGGGATGTGAAGGAGAGAGGCCAGGATATGTGTTTGGGGGTCTCACCAGTGCTTCCCAGAGACCCGTCTTCCCATCCTGTGGCAAGTTTAGCCCCAGTTTCCCTAACTCTGACCCATGGCTCTCCCTTGCTTTCAGGATCTGCCTAGGGTCTTGCCAGACCTCCTGGACGCCATGCTGGGGAACCTGCTGGCAGAGTCCCCAGACACCGACAGGCTCCACTACATCTTGGAGGTGAGCCCGATGAGAGGGGTGGGGGCAATTTTACCTTCACTCTTAGATCCATTTTCCAGTCTGTCCTCCTAGCCGGGCCCCCAGTGGGCATCCTTGGTCAGGGCAGTCAGTGCAATGCCTCCTTTCCCCACAGCACATTAACTACTGGATCGTGTCCAGGGTGCCGCGAGAGAGAGCCAGGGCCGTTAAGAGCAGCATGGCCCTGCTCAGATTCACCATCACCCTCCCTGAGTTTGACATAAGTGACCTCTGACCCCAGCTTCCTGACTCCAGGCGTAGGTGATCTGGCTCTGACGGGCTGTAGGATCTGCTGCTGCAGGGGCTGTGGGTTAGGAGTGTTCCTCTTGGGGAGGCAGAGTCAGAGCAGAGAGTGAGCCTGGCTTGAGTCAAGTTTTTCTTGTCACAGTTAATTGGTGACTCTGGGCTTTTAAGGGGACTGTGCTCCAGGTTCATGCCTCCCTGTCATCCTGGAGCAGCTGGGGAAGCAAGTCCTCATGGAGGGCCCTGTCCACAGCCCTGTGCTCCAGGCTTCCTTGGGGGCAGAGGAAATTAAGGGTCTGGTTCTAGCTCCTATCCTCTAGCATCTCCTGCAGAGGGGCTGAGGGGAAGGAGAGTCCTGGCCCGGGGGGGACTGGGAGCTAACAGGAAAATGCTGATGGAGTCCCCTCTCCCTCTCCCGTCCATTAGAACACAGCGGAATTCCCCAGGATGGGTCACCACATGGCACAGCTGGCTCTGTCCGTCAGTGACCCAGCCAAGGACATCAGCCGGCAGGCCAGGGAGGGGGTTTACCGGCTCTACCAGCTGCTGCTGCACCAGAGGGGTAAGAAACCCAGCTGGGAAATGGCACCCGCTAGAAGAGTGAGACTGGGACCTCAGCCAATTTCTCTCGGACTGACCCCGGCTGGAGGATGAGTCTCTCTATCTCTTTCTGTGTTCCACACCATGCCCTGCAATTCTGTTGGGCCGGGCACGCAGCGAGGACTCTGCCCACTGTGCAGCCACCAATGGGATTGGAAGGACACAAGCCCTGCAACCAGAAGGACAAATGTGTGTGTCTCTCTCCCTGTCACCTACTCCCTCCTGGGGGAAACCCAGCAGCTGATGGGGGACAAGGTGAGCAGCTGCATTAGACTCAGGAGATTGGGGCGGGGCCCAGGCCTCATTCCCATCCTGTGGCCATTCGCTGGCCTGGCACAAGGAGCCTGGTGGGGAATGAAAGGGAGAGCAGGTGCTCCTGGGAAGGGAGATGAATTCACCTCCATGAGCAGGAGCGAGCCAGCTTGTCCCCGGAGCAGCTCCACCCAGCTCTTTAGCCAGGCTAATTAATGACAAGCTTTGCCTCATCCCAGACTTACGTTCTTAGGACAGGGTGCTATCGCTCTTGGGAAGGGCAGGAGAGTCCCCCAAGTGCCCTCTGCGAGACTCTCCTGTCCCACAGGGCCGCACCCAATTCCTAGTGGTCTAGTGTCTGTGTCACCCGAGCTACCACCCAGAGTTGCTCCCATCACTGGCAGCCTGGGAGGCCAAGGACTGACGGGTGATGGCATCTGACCAGGCAGGGCTGAGGCACATGGGCAGGGGATGCTTGTCCTGCTGCTGGCAAGGCTGGACCCGTTCTGGAGAGAACAGGAGGATTCAGTCAGCAGTAGGGTTACCATGTCTAATAAATAAAAAAAGACGACCCTCCACGGGCCCTGGCCCCGCCCATTTCCTCACCCCCTAGCCCCGCCCCAACTCTGCCCCTTCCCCGCCCTAACTCAGCCCCCTCCTCCCTCCCACTCCCAGCCATGGGGAAAGGGCTGCCCCAGCTCTACCGGCTTCACGGTTTGCCGGGCAGCCCCCAGACCCTGCGCCCCCGGCCGGCGCTTCCCCAGCGCAGCTGGAGCCCGGGAAGGGAAGTGCCTGGCCCGTGGCTCGGGGTCCGGAGGCAGGGGGGGCTGCCCGAAGCCAGTAGCGCTGGCTCGGGCAGCTCGGCTCTTAAAGTCTGAGAGGGGAGGAGCGGAGCAGCTCAGCTGGAGCCCGGGAAGGGAAGTGCCTGGCCGGCGGCTGGGGGTCCGGAGGCAGGGGGGCCTGCCCGAAGCCGGTAGCGCTGGCTCGGGCAGCTCGGCTCTTAAAGTCTGAGAGGGGAGGAGCGGAGCAGAGCAGCCGCGGGAGGGGAAGTGCCCGGCCGGCATTTTCCCGGACATGTTTGGCTTTTCGGCAATTCCCCCTGGACGGGCGTTTGATTGCCAAAAAGCAGGACATGTCCGGGAAAAACCGGACGTATGGTAATCCTAGTCAGCAGGGGCTGCCGATCCGTCCCATTCACCAGGGCTGCCATCCTGCGGCTTCAGCATTAGTGGCTGGGGTGACTTGGGGAAAGGTCTCAACCTCCCCACATCCCACTTCACTGCTGCCAGAATCCCTCCTGACCCCCCCGCTACAGTCCCCTCCCTACCCAACCTGGGTGGGGCTGGAGGAGAGGGGTCTTAGAACTTGAGCTGTGGATTGGAGGTGGAACAGCTGTCAGGGGCACTGACGGGGAAGTGGCAGGAGCTCCCCGTACAAGGAGGGGGGTTGCCACTGGAGGTCACTAGGAAGGACAACAAGACTCCATCCTGGGGGTCAGGAGGGGGAATCCATCCCTCAGAGGTGGGCAGGGGCTGGGTGGAAATGCTGCTGGTTCCAGGGGCCGTTAATCCCCCCTGGTTCCTCGGAGGCGTCTGAGTCTCAGACAGGTTCTCGTTCCCTTGCAGCAGGAGGACGTCACGGCCAATGTGATGCGCCAGCTCCGTATCATGCGGCACTTGCGCCAGGTGCCCGAGGCGCTGCAGGGCCTGTGCCTCTGAGGCCACCAGCAACTCCCGCTCCCTGCTGCAGGTACTGCTCTGGCTCTCTGTAAATGGGGAGCTAGTGGAAGGGGAAATGGAGCCCCCTGGCACTCACAGAAACCCTCTCCCCTCTCTGTGGAGCAGGGTCCTTTCCTCTGCCCCCAAATTCCTTCATCTGGGACAGGAACTCTTTCCCTCACACCCATTCCCCTCCCCCCTTTCCTTGATCTACCCCCATCCCATTCCCCCTGCGCCCAGGCAGAGCTCTGCCTGCCCCATATGGTGCAGAAAGGCCTGTGATATGCAGGGGGTCAGATTAGATGCTCTAACAGTCTCTTCTGCCCATAAAGTCTACTCATTTCTGAGAAACCGAGTGTAGCATTGGGAGCAGCCTCTGCTGTTTTACTGTCTAGCCGGCTTGCTTCCTAGAATGAACACTCATTGAGCGGGGTGATCCACAGAGAGTAGCTCAAACCTCCAAAGGGTCTGGCACGCGGCAGAACATTAGCACTGCAGGGGAGGGATGGGTGTGACAGTGACATCACAAAGGCCTTTTGCAGGCCTCAGCCTATTGGTCAAAGGTGCTTGGGAGGTGGTGACCTCACAGAGAGATGCTGACATCAGCCAGGCAGGACAGGGGCGCAGGGCCAGGGAAACCTCTGAGTCCCCTGTAGCTTTCCTTCAGCAAGTCTCCTTCTCGAGGTCTCTCTTTGAGGGCTGAGAGAGTATTAGGGGTCATGTACGTGAGCGCCAGGAGGAACCTCTTTTGAGTTTTCTCCTTTCCTTTTCCTGATTTTACTAGAAAACAGACGTCCCTGTTTAGAAGGTCAGAGCCTCCGAGAGGTTTGGAACCTGTTCAGTCTGATCCATCTGTTCCACAAGTTCTTCAGTCCAATCCACTTCCCTATCTAATTTCCTTAATTTTTTAAAGTTAGCCCTTTTGAAATCAAAAACCCTAGTCACAGATCTATTTTTGTTTACCCTTCCATTTAGTTTAAACTGAATTAGCTCATGATCGCTCAAACCAAGGCTGTCCCCTACAACCATTTCTTCTAAGAGATCCTCACTACTCACCAAAACCAAATCTAAAATGGCATCCCCTCTTGTTGGTTCAGCAACTACTTGGTGAAAGAATCCATCAGCTATCACATCTAGGAAAATCTGAGCCCTATTATATTACTAGCACTTGTCCTCCAGTCTATATCTGGAAAGTTAAAGTCTCCCATGATCACACAATTCCCATTAGTATTTACTTCATTAAAAACATTGAAGAGGTCTCTATCCCTATCCAAATCAGACTCTTGTTCTAACAGACAGCAAACCCCCCCACCACCCCCCGAAAGGCAGAGATAGAGCCCAGGAATCGAGATGGTGGGGAAATTTCATTGAAACCGTTTCTGACCGAAAATCCTATTCAAACTAAACCAGTTTGTTTCTTGAAATCATAACAAGTGGCAATGAAAATCTTTGTCACAATGTGTTAACTTGTCTCGTGGCACTCAAAGAGGAGACACTTAGATCTCAAAAATTAGATAAGATGCTTCAGTCTGAGCTGAGTAGTTGCTGCTCTTAACAATTGCAAAATAATACAATACAAATAAAATAAACTATTTCAGCCATTCTATTATGTCCTAATCTGATCTGAGTAAACATGATAGGACACCTCATCTTATGCACTGCTCCTAGTGACACTCTCCAATAGACCCAGCAGTCCTTATTTCCAGGCCCCTTCACTAACCACTCCTGCACACTCCCTCCCACAGCTGGCAATTACAACCAGGCCCTCATGTCCGGTCCCCCTGCTTTGAGAGGGAGTGTGCTCCGCTGGAGTGATTGGAGGAGGGAACTGGGAGTCAGGACTCCTGGGTTCCATTGCTGGTTTCCTATTGACCTGTGGGACTTGGGGTAAGTTGCTGCCCCCTCTAGGCTCTGTCCCCAGCAGTCAAATGGGGATTTCATACTTTCCCACTATTGGAAAGTGCTGGGAGAATCCCGCAGCAAAAGCTGCTCTGACAGTGCTAAGCAGCATCTGTTTGCTTGTGAGAATGTCCTATGGGACTGTGTCAAAAGACTTATTGACACCAAGATGGATCACATCTACTGTTTACCCACCTCCACTAGGCCCCTAACCCTGCCAAAGAAGGAGCTAGGATTGGTCTGGAATGATTTGTTCTTGACAAGTCCATGCTCACTAGTCCTAAGAACCAAATTGTCCTGCAGGTGCTGACAAACTGATTGTTTAATAAGCAGAGGCTGCTCCCAATGCTACACTCGGTTTCTCAGAAATGAGTAGACTTTATGGGCAGCAGAGACCGTTAGAGCATCTAATCTGACCCCCCGCATATCACAGGCCTCCTGTCTACCACAATAGCTACTTTTGGGGCAAACACATTCCGGAAAGGCATCTAGTCTTTATTAAACGACATCAAGAGATGGAGAATCCACTACTTTCCCTGGTAGCTTCTTCCTGTGGTCAATCATCCTCGCTGTTGAATATTTGTGCCTTATTTGTCATAGGAATTTGTCTCTTTTCACCTTCCAGCCATTGGGTCTTGTTCTGCCTTTCTCTGCTCGATTAAAGAGCCCTTTAATACCCAATATTTTCCCTCCATTAAGGCATTTCAACACTTCAGTGAAGTCACCTTTCAATCTTCTTTTGATAAGCTAAACAGGTTGAGCTCTTTCAATAGCTCACTAGAAGGCATTTTTCTCCAGCCCTCAGAACATTTCATGGCTCTTTGCTGCCCCAGCTCCAATTTCTAGGACCATCTTTTTCAAAGGAGGACACCAACACTGGAGGCAGTATTCCAATAGGAGTCTCACTGCTGCTGCTGTCACCTCCCTATGCTACTCACGGCTCTGCTCCTACGTCTAATGATGGCTTTAGCCCTGTTCACCACAGCATCACACTGGGAGCTCATGTTGAGTGGCTTCTCCACTCTGGCCCCTAAATCCTTTTCAGAGTCACTGCTTTCCTGGATACATGTCCCCATTCTGGAGGTGTGGCCGGCGTGCCTTGTGGCTACGTATAGGACCTTGCATTGGGCTCTGCTCAAACTTGTTTTCTTTGAATGGGTCCAGCTGGCCAAATGAGCCAGATCGCTCTGTATCACTGCCCTCTCCCCATCAGGAAT
>NW_027054366.1:0-13000 GCF_011386835.1 Chrysemys picta bellii
AACTCAGCTGTCTATAGGAAAGCAAACACTGAAAGTTCCAGCCCCTAACATGCCCAATTCAAGGCAATCTGCGTATGCTTGTCATTCAGGCTTGTCTCTGCAGTATTGTAGGGCAGCTCCAACCAGCTTGTTTGTTTCTGTTGTGTTGCTGCTGTTTGAGCAGTTCACAAATCACACTCTGCTTCAAGACGATTTCATAAAAGACGATTGTCATACCTTGGAGATACTGTTAATCAATTTCAAGGTAGCATTTATTTCTATAACTGCTAATCTGTTTTATTTGTGTTTAGGAAGCATGGAAAGTATTTTACATGGAAATGTATTTAAAATCCAGCCATTTTTTCTGTAGTAAATTTTAGGCTAGAGATTCAACTATTTGATATTTCAGAAATTATTACAAATGTAGATTTAAGACTTTGATGTATGTTCGGTTTATTTGCACTAAAATGTTACCCTGACTGTAATAAGTAGACTCCTTTCTTGTAAAAGGTTACAGCTGTTCAGAAACATTTGAGCGCCTGGAACAGAACAGTGCTAATACAAATATCCATTGTTACTGTAGTAGGTAGTTTTGATCTTTTGTTATAGCATTATTATATGTAGTTTCTCACTTGTTTTTCAGAGTCTAAATTAACTAATGTGAGATTAAATTGCTGTTTTTTAATTTAATGCAGGGATGAAGTACATTGAGAAGTGTATTGCAAAAAATTATTATTAGGATGTCTAGCTTAATAAGAAAAATATTGCTGAAGTGAGATGGGGTTTTTTTTGTTTTTTTTTGTTTTTTGTTTTGTTTTAAATCTGTTTTTGCACATACAGTGACTTTGGTAAAGTATCTGCAACTACTTATGGATCATGCATTTTATTTTTATTAGCAAGTAAACTGATATAGTGGCTATAATATCTCTGCTTGATGTGCATTGACATGCATATTTATCACTTTGGTTGCATATTTAATACACAGTATTTTTCTCATTTTAAGAGAAAATAATTAGTAATGCATTTTTTAAGGATCTCCAAATATAATTTTATTTTGAAATTTGGATGTCTACAAAAAATTTCAGCATAACATTTACCAGTTTATATCATAATTACAAATCAGTGGGCATGGTATAATCAAGAGATAAACAGAATTTTTTTAGGTACAGAGAGTTTTAGTGCAACACACTGCTGTGTAATGAATCTGTAAAATATACAGGTTTTAATCTGTTACATAACATACCTTTCAAATTGGCATTGTGGTGGTTTGTTATAGCAGTAATTGTACCATAGCAGGGGGGTTCTTTTTGGTGACATTCTGCAGGTATATTTATATGGTAACCCCATTATACAATTTACTAAATCCCTGTGAATCTTTTACTACAAGTAACTCCTTTTACACACCCAAAAAAGAGAGAGATTCTGATTTTTGAGTGTACATGGAGTAGAGTTATTTTGGATAATAAGAATATTAGTGATTATGAAAACTTAAGTACCCTTTATATGGTAATAGAAAGTCACTAAACTATAAATAAGATTAAGTGTAAGGACAGTACTTCCGTTGCAGGCAATAAGTTTTTACTGCTTTCCATGCTCTTAAATTTTGCTGAGCTATTTCTACTAATACACTGAGATAAATAGATATAAATAAAACATTTTGTAGTGATCA
This sequence comes from Chrysemys picta bellii, assembly GCF_011386835.1. NCBI lineage: Eukaryota > Metazoa > Chordata > Testudines > Emydidae > Chrysemys > Chrysemys picta. Next base: position 1,649 of record NW_027054366.1, read on the forward strand.
CGCTTGTCTCTAGCTATATGTCTTTTTTCAAAACAGTAATTCTTGCAGTGACCTATTATAATTCCTTGTTTTCTTCTCTGTGCATTTAGTTTTTTGTTAAACCACAAATGTGATGGTATTAAAAATAAACTGCAATAAACTGGTAAATCCTCTTCAGGCAGTTTTTGTATGAGCGCATATATATATATAAAGATAATTTGATAATTTTATATGTATATAAATATGTGTGTGTGTATGTATGTATGTATGTATGTGTGTGTGTGTGTGTGTATATATATATATATATATATATATATATATATATATACTTCAGAAAAAAGAGCTTGTCAAAGCACCACAGACGGTTCCCATAATAATCTGTTTTTCATAGCTTGTGCTAAACAAGTTAACTTCTGGTTAAGATATTTATGAAGGTCTTAAAATTATTGTCTTCCCCACCCTTGGCTCTTTTCCCCAATCCCCACTCCTTCACATCCTAGCTGTTGATGGGTTACTTCGTGTGCCAGCTGAGTGAAATCAATTCACTAGGTGCCCATTTGCAGCATGATCTACAATCCTGGCTTGGTGACATCTGGAAACTCCCTGTCACATGAATTGCAATTCTGACCCAGCCTGCAAAGCAGGAAATGAAATCATAGTGTCCCAGGTTTAAGACAGGCCAGCTTGTTAGCATATCAAGCTGTTGAAGGGGATGGAGGAAAAACAGCTTAATATAGATACTGAATGTGGCAAGAGAAGGAGAATAATTTTTTATTCTGTAAATTTGATGCTTTCTTCTTCTTCCGTATGGCTTGGGTAGGTAGCAACAACTACATGCTTTATTATGATTGTACCCTAATCGTTACTTCATGTCACAGATATTTAGATTACTGAAAAGCTATTTATCAGCAAAGAAGGGCATGAATATATTCAAAAGTGAGACTATTATGATTATAGTCCACCTAGTTCCTGTACAGTGGAAAAAAATGCAAAAATCCCAGACAAATAGGAAATATATAAGTTCAGTACCATCAAACTGTAGTGTTAGCATTCATAAATATTTAACACTGGTATACTCAACATGTTAAAAAGACTGTAACATGTTTAAAAGTTAGTGTTTTAAAAGTTGCTGAGAATTTCTTATAAACAATTGCTACTGAATAAAAACTGAAAAGATGTCTTTTCTTACACAGATGATAAATTTTAAAGTAGACATAAACTAAGTAAATGAAAAGTGTTCTATATGTTGAGAGGACAGACCTTTGCTTTTTGTTATCTTCTGGTAGTTTTCCTTAACTAAATAATGAAAGCTTTTCAAGGACTAACTAGCGGTTTACAACCAAAATAAAAAGCAAGAATCAGGAAATTGAGAGAAACCAACTCCCACATATTGTGAACATACAAAAATTAGATGCTAGAGAATTTTAAGAATGTCCATCTGAGAGCCAAAAACAGAGATCAACAATCATAAAGCATTTAAAAGTTTCTTGACTTCTGAACAAATACTGTCTTGATAGAGAATTAGGCTCTCCCATGAAAGCCAGTATCAAAGACTAGGCGCCACCTGTTACTTTTGTGAACTTTGGGGGGGAAAACAATGGCAAAAATAATTTTGGTGAAGTGAAAGGGGAGAAAGACCTCATCAGAATGGTTGTGCATTGAATTAATGGTATAGTAAATGGAGTCTTGGAAGGATTTATCTGAGTTTATAGAACTGAGAACAAGGTACACACTTGTGTACTAAAAAATCTGTAATGTTATGGGACTTGAATCCATTATACTGTTTCTTCTGGAAGGAGTCTAAGCTAAGATTGTTAAATATTGCTCAGTTTAAGAATGTGTCACTTCTTGCAACACTTAGGATTAAATTGTTTCAAACAAACTTTTGGCATGGGGAGATATTTTCATGAAGGATCATGCTTATTATCAGGACTATCATGTTCTCTTAAAAAAAAAAAACAAAAAAATACAAACAGTTTTAATAGGCTGTCTGCAGCTCCTGATCTGGAATGTTTTAGATAATTTAAAATGCAGTTTGAGCTGTATCCTGTCCTAAATTTAAAAGGAGCAAACTATTATAAACCAGTTTGGGGGGTTATATTTTGGTGCAAGACACAGATTTGAGATGTACATTTTCTTAAATGGTTAAATAAACTAATTAGCTGTTTCCTAACTATCACGTAAATCAGTCTCTGTACCACATGACTGGAGGATAGCTAACGTAGCACCAATTTTTTAAAAAGGCTCCAGAGGCAATCTTGGCAATTACAGGTCAGTAAGCCTAACTTCAGTACCAGGTAAATAGCAGGGTCCCCCAAGAATCTGTCCTGGGACTAGTGCTGTTCAATATATTCATAAATCATCTGGGAAAAGATGTAACAAAGGTAGCAAAGTTTGCAGACGATACAAAATCACTCAAGACAATGAAGTCCAAAGCTGCCTGAGAAGAGCTGTAAAGGGATCTCTCAAAACTGGGTGACTGGGCAACAAAATAGTAGATGAGGAGGACTTTAAACTAGGTTCGACGGACAGGTGCGCAAAGCCCACAGGTAAGTGGGGAACATGGAGACCGGGGAGATGGGTCGGAAACGAGAGGGAGTGTGGGCTATATTGTCAGAGAGAAAGGAGGGTCAGGACAAAACTGGGAGGAAAGATCAAACCAGTATCTTAGATGCCTATATACAAATGCGAGAAGTATGGGCAATAAGCAGGAAGAACTGGAAGTGCTAATAAATAAATACAACTATGACATTGTTGGCATCACTGAAACTTGGTGGGATAATACACATGATTGGAATGTTGGTGTGGATGGGTACAGCTTGCTCAGGAAGGATAGACAGGGGAAAAAGGGAGGAGGTGTTGCCTTATATATTAAAAATGTACACACTTGGACTGAGGTAGAGATGGACATAGGAGACGGAAGTATTGAGAGTCTCTGGGTTAGGCTAAAAGGGGTAAAAAACAAGGGAGATGTCATGCTAGGAGTCTACTACAGGCCACCTAACCAGGTGGAAGAGGTGGATGAGGCTTTTTTTAAGCAACTAACAAAATCATCCAAAGCCCAAGATTTGGTGGTGATGGGGGACTTCAACTATCCGGATATATGTTGGGAAAATAACACAGCGGGGCACAGACTATCCAACAAATTCCTGGACTGCATTGGAGACAACTTTTTATTTCAGAAGGTTGAAAAAGCTACTAGGGGGGAAGCTGTTCTAGACTTGATTTTAACAAATAGGGAGGAACTCGTTGAGAATTTGAAAGTAGAAGGCAGCCTGGGTGAAAGTGATCATGAAATCATAGAGTTTGCAATTCTAAGGAAGGGTAGAAGGGAGAACAGCAAAATAGAGACAATGGATTTCAGGAAGGCAGATTTTGGTAAGCTCAGAGAGCTGATAGGTAAGGTCCCATGGGAATCAAGACTGAGGGGAAAAACAACGGAGGAGAGTTGGCAGTTTTTCAAAGGGACACTATTAAGAGCCCAAAAGCAAGCTATTCCGCTGGTTAGGAAAGATAGAAAATGTGGCAAAAGACCACCTTGGCTTAACCATGAGATCTTGCATGATCTAAAAAATAAAAAGGAGTCATATAAAAAATGGAAACTGGGACAGATTACAAAGGATGAATATAGGCAAACAACACAGGAATGCAGGGGCAAGATTAGAAAGGCAAAGGCACAAAATGAGCTCAAACTAGCTACGGGAATAAAGGGAAACAAGAAGACTTTTTATCAATACATTAGAAGCAAGAGGAAGACCAAAGACAGGGTAGGTCCACTGCTTAGTGAAGAGGGAGAAACAGTAACAGGAAACTTGGAAATGGCGGAGATGCTTAATGACTTCTTTGTTTCGGTCTTCACCGAGAAGTCTGAAGGAATGCCTAACATAGTGAATGCTAATGGGAAGGGGGTAGGTTTAGCAGATAAAATACGAAAAGAACAAGTTAAAAATCACTTAGAAAAGTTAGATGCCTGCAAGTCACCAGGGCCTGATGAAATGCATCCTAGAATACTCAAGGAGCTAATAGAGGAGGTATCTGAGCCTCTAGCTATTATCTTTGGAAAATCATGGGAGACAGGAGAGATTCCAGAAGACTGGAAAAGGGCAAATATAGTGCCCATCTATAAAAAGGGAAATAAAAACAACCCAGGAAACTACAGACCAGTTAGTTTAACTTCTGTGCCAGGGAAGATAATGGAGCAAGTAATTAAGGAAATCATCTGCAAACACTTGGAAGGTGGTAAGGTGATAGGGAACAGCCAGCATGGATTTGTGAAGAACAAATCATGTCAAACCAATCTGATAGCTTTCTTTGATAGGATAACGAGCCTTGTGGATAAGGGTGAAGCTGTGGATGTGGTATACCTAGACTTTAGTAAGGCATTTGATACGGTCTCGCATGATATTCTTATCGATAAACTAGGCAAATACAATTTAGATGGGGCTACTATAAGGTGGGTGCATAACTGGCTGGATAACCGTACTCAGAGAGTTGTTATTAATGGTTCCCAATCCTGCTGGAAAGGCATAACGAGTGGGGTACCGCAGGGGTCTGTTTTGGGACCGGCGCTGTTCAATATCTTCATCAACGACTTAGATATTGGCATAGAAAGTACGCTTATTAAGTTTGCGGATGATACCAAACTGGGAGGGATTGCAACTGCTTTGGAGGACAGGGTCATAATTCAAAATGATCTGGACAAATTGGAGAAATGGGCTGAGATAAACAGGATGAAGTTTAACAAAGACAAATGCAAAGTGCTCCACTTAGGAAGGAAAAATCAGTTTCACACATACAGAATGGGAAGAGACTGTCTAGGAAGGAGTACGGCAGAAAGGGATCTAGGGGTTATAGTGGACCACAAGCTAAATATGAGTCAACAGTGTGATGCTGTTGCAAAAAAAGCAAACGTGATTCTGGGATGTATTAACAGGTGTGTTGTGAGCAAGACACGAGAAGTCATTCTTCCGCTCTACTCTGCTCTGGTTAGGCCTCAGCTGGAGTATTGTGTCCAGTTCTGGGCACCGCATTTTAAAAAAGATGTGGAGAAATTGGAAAGGGTCCAGAGAAGAGCAACAAGAATGATTAAAGGTCTTGAGAACATGACTTATGAAGGAAGGCTGAAAGAATTGGGTTTGTTTAGTTTGGAAAAGAGAAGACTGAGAGGGGACATGATAGCAGTTTTCAGGTATTTAAAAGGGTGTCATAAGGAGGAGGGAGAAAACTTGTTCACCTTAGCCTCTAAGGATAGAACCAGAAGCAATGGGTTTAAACTGCAGCCAGGGAGGTCTAGGTTGGACATTAGGAAAAAGTTCCTAACTGTCAGGGTGGTTAAACACTGGAATAAATTGCCTAGGGAGGTTGTGGAATCTCCATCTCTTGAGATATTTAAGAGTAGGTTAGATAAATGTCTATCAGGGATGGTCTAGATGGTATTTGGTCCTGCCATGCGGGCAGGGGACTGGACTCGATGACCTCTCGAGGTCCCTTCCAGTCCTAGAATCTATGAAACTATGAAATTCAATGTTGATAAGTGCAAAGTAATGAACGTTGGAAAACATAATCCCAACTATACATCCAAAATGATGGGTTCTAAATTAGCTGTTACCACTCAAGAAAGAGTTCTTGGCGTCATTGTGGATAGTTCTCTGAAAACATCTGCTCAATGTGCCGCAGCAGTCAAAAAAGCTAACAGAATGTTAGGAACCATTAGGAAAGGGATAGATAAAATGATGGAAAATATCATAATGCCACTATATAAATCCATGGTACGCCCACACCTTGAATACTGCGTGCAGTTCTGGTTGCCCCATCTCAAAAAATATACACTGGAATTGGAACAGAGAAGGGCAACAAAAATTATTAGGGATATGGAACAGTTTCCCTATGAGGAGAGATTAAAAAGACTGGGATTGCTCATTTTAGAAAAGAGGAGACTGAAGGGGAATCTGATAGAAGTCTATAAGTGAATAAGGAAGTTACCCCTTCCCATAACAGAAGAACCAGAGGTCACCCAATGAAATTAATAGGCAGTAGGTTTAAAACAAACATAAGGAAGGTACTCCTTCACGCAGTCAACCCTTGAAACTTGTTGCCAGGGAGTGTTATGAAGGCCAAAAGTATGACTGGGTTTGGTTCAAAAAAGAATTAAATAAATTCATGGAGGATAGGTCCATCAGTGGCTATTAGCCAAGATAGGGATGTGACCCCATGCTCTGGATGTCCCTAAAATCCTGACTGCCAGAAGCTGGGACTAGGTGATAGGGGATGGGTCACTTGATACTTGTCCTGTTCTATTCATTCCCTCTGAAGAATCTGGCCCCAGCCACTGTCAGAAAAAAGGATACTGGGCTAGATGGACCATTGGTCTGGCCCAATATGGCTGTTCTTATGTTCTTAACTTCTTTTAAAGATCCATAAATTATCTGTGCTATATAGCTGCTTCTACCAAATTTCCACTACGTCATTCACATTTGAATTTGCACTTCTGTCATTCTCAGCTGCAAGCATTATTAGTCCAGATGGTATTTCTTTAACTAATGTTTTTTTTAAGCCTATGCGTTTTTTTAACAAACTTTAAAGCAATGAAAATTCTTTCAATTGCAGCCAAAGTAACAGGTGAACTTAATCCAAGCTTTAAAAGAACATGGAAGTTAAGGAACACCAAATCCTACGTTTTAACATCTTCAGGTATTCGGTACTTCCTGAAGGCTTTGCAACCTAGACAGCAGAGAGGTCTGCTGGGTAAAGCAGTGTTCAGTGTTAACTCTCCAAATCATAGAGGGATCACTCATAAAACTGTCATTATATAACATTGCCTTTATATTGTGTAGTAGCTTCCAGATATGACAATGCTCCAAACTATTGGCCTTGATTGCATCACTGAAGTACCTTCTCTCAGCAATTTCCATTGTCAAGTATACAATAGTTAAAGGCAATTCTAGCTTCCTTTTGGTGGTAATCCAACTGGCGTCGTTTCTAGATGGACATTAACCTTCAAAACGCTGGCCATTCAGCCAGCCAGACAAGTGGATGGATTTATGTGTGTGCTGTATTAAATATTCAGATAAGACTCAAGTTACAAGCAGTCTTTAAGAGTAACTAGAGCTGGGTATATGTGACCTGCAGTAGCCATAGCCTCAATATCTGTCTAGAGTTTCCATCCATCACTTCAAAACTTTCATTTGTAAATCTGAATAAAACTAAATTCTGGTGATATGCAGCAGTGAAATGAGTCATTAACTGTTGAATATTCTGAAAGATTTTACTGAATCTTATTTTTAGTCTTAATCATAATTCTCAATTTTTCACTTTTTAAGCCCGTATGATACCAAAATCTTGAAAAGAATTTGACTCATTGCCTTTTAATATCAATCTGTGTATGCACTAGAGTCTGACTCAATGGAATTAGGATACTGTAATACGTTATTCTTACCTTCTACTTGCTATGTAACTTCCTGTACCTTTTAAAAACCTAATGAATTTTGAATAAAGAACAGAATAGTTCAGTGAAGTTTTCAATTAGACTCTGTATAATAAGCTAATTGAAACAAAATTCAAACTTCTTGTTGGTACTCTCTTGACAAGTGCTTTTTAGTTTATATAAAAGCACAAGATATATCATCAAACCTAATGAATAGAAACAAACCCAACTCTTATTTTGCTTTGTGACCCTTATATTACATTGACCTCTCTCCAGTTCTGATCCAGCAAAGCACTTGGGCTTGTGAGGTAGTCAGTCCCATTTACTTGAATGAGGGTAATATGCTTCAAGATAAACAGGTGCTTAACTGCATTGCTGGAAGACTCCATGAAAACTGACAAAACTAAAGTTTCTGGTGCCTTAAAGGAAAGAATACATCAGCTTCATCTGTCAGAATCCTCATCTCTTGAAATAGTTCACAAGTAGTCTGGTCATCAAGAGAGGTGCTTGAATAAATACTGAGCTGCATCAAATCTTATATACCACCTTGTGGAAGATGGCAGTCTATAATGTGATGTGACCTGACCCAAATCAAACAGCTTCTAAACAACTCTTTCTGAAGATTGTCTCTGAATTTCCACATGAAGAGATTTCTAACATTCAAGCAGAGACAGCATCTATTTAGAATACCATTTCATCTGGTCTTCACAGAAGATGTTAAACTGATGCCCCTTTGTGTGTTTTTAGTGGAGGCTGAAGATTCCCAGGGCATTGCTCAGTAGTAGAAGTAGTGGATAAATGTGAAAACCAAAGCTGGTGTTCCCTTAACACTAATAAGAGGACCTAATTTCCAAGACCATGTATGGACTACTGTATATACAGTAGCCACTCCATTGACCAGTAAGCGTCGTGTATGTACATTTAACAGTTTCTTCTTAAAACATTTTGAAATATGATTTATTAAAATACTATAATTTTAGTAAATATTTAAGCACTTGCATGGTGCTTTTATCTGTATATTTCAAATTGCTTTACAATCAAGTAAACATCATCCCAATTTTTCTACAAATAGGGAAACTGAGTCACAAAGCTCAAATGGCTTGCCCAAGGGTGCACAGTGAATCAGTAGAAGAAATTATCTTAGGTCTCTTGAATTCCAGTTCTGTACTGAATCCATGGGATTTACATGCTTTTAAACAATGTGATACTTCCTCAATAATATAGAGCAGCCATTATGTAATATTTCCTATAGAGACCAACTTCCAAACTACTTTGAATGTATTTTCATAGCCATTCATCTGGAATAGTTATTAGTGACATCACATAAAGACTTATTTCTTCATCTTTTCAGACTTGATTTAAAATGACCATGATGCTGACAAAGATTCTACATGAACTGGTTATCCAGTATGATTATAGATGTTGTGGTACTTAACTGCTACAAAACGTACCACACAAAATCACAGTTCTCCAAGAAGTGTTGTTACATTCATTGGTGTATGCTACAAATGTGTTGCACTTTAAGACCAAAAACCAACCGCTCTCATCCTGCTGAAGTGTATGGGCATCTGGTATTCTTGCACACCTTGTTGTATTATTGATAGCACTAGTAAATACTTTAGAACTCCTGTAAGCCAATCAAAGGTACAATTTCCTCATGCCATGATACTGATGCACTGTAATTTCCTGTTCAGAACTAATTATTAATGTCATCCTGCAGCATATCAATCCTATCCATGAATGAGCAAATATAAGCAGACAAAAATTCCTAAAATGCGGCCAGACAACTCAATAAGAGCTTTCTTTTTCTGGATGTTGAGCTATGTCCCCTTTAGCAGCCTCTTTTTGAAGCTACCATGCAGCTCGGGAGAAAACCAGGCTGTTTAAACACAGCAGTGTTTCATATAACTAATGTCTTTTCACACTGAGACAAGCTTTAGCAGCCACTTGAATTTACTCTTCTGTGCTTGGTGAAAAGTTTTTTAAAAGGCTTGACTTGTTCGGAGCAGGGGAGGGAATATTCAGAAAGAATTTGAGGAATTGGACCTTTGAGAAAATACTCCTGTTAAGCAAATGTGTTGGTTGTCATATTCTGACTAGTTACTATTTAGAGTTAACTTCACAAAGTATCTGGCTCTGCATATGATCTATAACAAATAGCATTGATGCATTATCAGAGGTTACATTTTCCTTTAGTTTTAGAAGTTGAGGATTGGGAAGGATAACAGCTGAGACACAGCACCAGGGGTTGTCATGGGCAGCATTCCATTGTGCAAAGGCACTTTCTGCTTGATATTAGTTGTTCAACCAATTGAATAGCTCAGCTGGCTGAACATTCTTAGCACTCTAAATGCTCAGTGGCGGTATAGGAGAAGAAAACGAGTTAAACTTTCTTGCTTATCTTTCATTCTTTAGCTGTGTGTTATGTCTTCCCGCAAAGTCTAAGGCTATGTCTACACTAGAGACCTTAGAGCGGCACAGCTGTATCATGCAGCTGCACCGCTGTAAGATCTGTAAGTCACTCTGTGCCAACGGGAAACAGCTCTCCCATCAACATGGGCAGGGGGTATCATAGGCTCGGGGAGGCTGTGCCTCCCCAAACAGCCTGGCATAACCCCGCCCACGCTCCACCCCCAAACGCCCTCCTGCAGATCCCAGTGCTCTTCTGTGGCCCACGCTGGCTGGGGCTGGGGTGGGCTGGTCTGCCTGCTGCTGGGACTCAGAGAGGCTTGGACCGCGCCACCCGGCGCTGGGGGTGCTGTGGCCACGCCATCCAGGGCTGAGACTGGGGGCTGCCGTGGGGTGCTCTGGGCTCCTGCGGGGGAACAGGGTAGAAGAGGAAGGAGAGGGACAGGGCCTCGGGCAGAAGGAGAGGGGCTGGGGGCTAGCCTCCCCCAACGGCCATTTCACCGGCCTCCCAGGCCTGTCGACATAATTAAACCGACATGAGTGGTAGTGGAGACATGGCCTCAGACCAGTAAGTTACTACTCGCACTTAACACCTGTCAGAATATTAATCCTAAATTTTAATGTTGCAATTAATCAATGCTAACATGGTTTTAATGACCTGATTTATCTTATTTTAAAAAGTATGAGGGAATTATTTTTAACAGTATTTTATTCACCCTTCTTACACACTTACACACACACACACACACACAATAATCTACAAAGGTAACTTGTGAAACAAATTCCTATCCTGGCTAGGAGTTTTTTTTTTTTGAAGACCTTTTTGTTTTGTTTTTTAAAATTATCCAAATAATCTTCTCATGCCTTCTTTCAAATCTTAAAACAAAATTATAGTTAAAAAGAGAGGCAGATTAGCTGTTGCTGGCACCTTAGACTCTCATTGGCTTTCAGCCACCCCCTCTCAATCGCTGCTCCAGTGTACGTAACTATGACCTATTTACGGTGTGTGTACAGAACAAAATCACCTGTAAGAAAAAGTTTGTCTTTAATACCTTTCTTCACTGTTTAAGCTAATGCTTCCACCACAGTGCACATTCTAATTGTCTTCAGGATTGCTGCTACTAAGAAGGGTGAGTTCCTCAATTGGCTCAGTGGAAAATAACTTACGCCTGGGATTTTGTCATACTTTAATTTTTTAAAACTGAAGTTTTGGAAAGCATGTTGATTGTGCTAGATATTCCTAGTCTAACCGTACGGTTTGTGCTGCTATTATGCATTATCTCAAATATCTACAGAGACTTCTAGGTGGCAAACTAAATGTTTTGATTTCTTTAAATAACCTTTAAAAAGAATCTCTTCAAAATATTTATAAGCTTGGTTTTCAATGGCTAGTGGTTGATGTGAGGGGAGGGCAGAAACTGTAACCACCACGTTGATTACTGCTAAATGCTGGCTGCCGTGCAGCCCTGTCTCTCTCACTAACTGTTAAAAAGGTGTCAGCAAACTGCAGTGGACGCTTTTGATGGTTACTTTTAGTTTAC
>NW_027054367.1:0-13000 GCF_011386835.1 Chrysemys picta bellii
TTAAAGCTCCCACCTCCCACACAATGGCTACGAAATAAGAAGAAGTGGAGAGACCAGCTTTTCCTTTTGAATAACAACTCAGGATCTCAGTTGTTTGTGGACAAATCACTTGAAGAGATTTCTTGCTTTACACCAGTGTCATTAGTGGTGCCAAATGAAGCTCAGACAGACAAAATCTGAAAATATGAAGTTGAGAAAAGAGAATTAATTACTGTATCTCAAAAATGTGCGCTGTCTGGAAAGGGAAAGATATTTCCAGATTTGTCAGAGGCGACTTAAAATTATTGTGAATCTATTTGATACACATACTCATGCCTTTTTTTTTTTTTTGCATTTTCAGTGAGCTGTGAAATTGTTTATATGCTCAAGGTACCAAAAAGCACATAGGCTAATTAACAAAGTGCATCAGAGTGTTGAAAACCAACAAGGATTGCAAATTATGTAGAAACAAATGTTGTTGTCACATAGTTCAAATGGATGCTTTTGCTATTCTGGCTGCAGTGATCGTTGCTGATACAAATATCCAGTGTATGACTGTGATGGGACCGACACTGGAGCAATGCTGGGCTAGGGAGGCCCCGCCCCTTAACAAGTTGAACTTGCATAGCATGTTCTCAGTCCAGGAGCAGTTTTTAGAGGACATTACTGCTAGGAGAAGGGAGAAACGAGTGCATGTGACACCAGGAAGCCAGGCTGATGCTGAGAGCTGTGTCAAGAGTAGCAACAGCTCTGTGAAGGCTACTCTAGCAGCAGGGACTTGGATTCATCCCTTTCTTTGGGAGTTGAAAGCTCTACGAGAGATTAACTAACGGAACAGGACACTAAGAGACTGAGGAAAGTCTGCCTAGCCTATGATTATGCCCCAAACTAAGGAACTCCAGATGTTAGGAAGTGACCTCAGAGAACACATAATTTGGGGTAGTTCAGTAACTGGGCTGGATACTTGGATAACCTCTAGGGCCCTGGTTCGGGACCCGGTGAAGTAGGTGGGTCCGGGTCCCCTACTTAGCACCCTTTCTCCTGCTCCTCTGTATTGACTGGACTCTGGGGGACCAATCAGAGTACAAGGGGGTGATTGAGACCACAACTGAGGCCCCCTCTGGGATGACTAGGCCAGCAGAAACCATAAGGCCAAGAGCTATCCACTAGGCTTGCTGGTCATCAGATCTTCCCACTACAGTGACACGAAAAAATAGGACAATTTACAAGAGTAAAGACCTGGTAATGTTTCCTATATAAGGTTTATTAAAATCTTTAAACAGGTCATGTAGGCCACAACTTTCTTTAGTGTTCTTGAGTGAAGAGTTCTGCTCAACTGAGATGAGCGCAAGCTGCTCAGCAGAGGATGGAATCACACACACAACAGGGTAAAGGAATCATTCTTGCAGTAGCAACATACTGGTGAAAAATAACTTTCAAGTCTTCAGAGCTCTCGACAAACATTTAACTAGTCAATGTAGAATCTGGTGTATATAGAAATATTGAATCCTGTAAATAGAAAAATGTTATTAAGTCATCTACTCCCTCTCCCTTAAACTTTTATTTAATAATAAATTGCACTTCAAACAGATTTAGAAACTTTCACTAATTAAGGTTGAGAATCCCTGTGTGAGATTGGTAAATATTATTCCACATTTATCTATGGAGAAACTGAAGCAAAGCCACACTAGCACTTGAATCTTCCCAAGTCTGTGCTGAACCCTGCAGAACATACCCCTTTCTCATTGCTGAAGTGAAGATTTTTCAGGTTGAGGCACACTGCAGAGGACTCCCAGGGCAGTCAGTAACAGCATTGTTGGTTTTATTATAGAGAAATGGTAAACTGCTGCCAGAGTGACTGTCCTGTTGCCTTGGGATAAAAAGGGGAATTCGATGTTGTTTTAGCAATAGAACAGAAAATCTCTGGACAGAGGGTAACTGGGTCCAGGTAAGAACATACAGATGTTGTGCTGATCTGATTTTTCAAAACAACAACAGTCTCTCGGGGTAGTGAAAGTAGGTGTAGAGAGAGCTGTAATATAAACTAACCTTTATTTTAGTCTGCATGGAGATTGAGGAGGAAGTAGAATATAAATTGTCCTGATTTAATATTTACATGTGTACAACTACTATCAATATGCTATGATTCATACTGTGACGAACTGGGACTGTTCTTACTGTGGTGTGTGAATGCTGACAGGGGAGTGTGGCTAGGATAGTCTGCATTGGGGGATGGGAGTCTGCCCGAAGGCGAATACCTGAGCGTGTAACATGAGAACCCAGGAAGGGGTTGGAGGCCAGGTGACACCTTGGCCCGGGAAACTGAACAAAGGCTGTGGGAGGGGTCGCTGAAGGCAGAGTGTTGGAAGCGGGCTGGAGAGATGGCTGGGAGGCAGAGATGGCTCTGACCCCCCAAAGGGGAGGGGGGGCTGGGATGCCCTGGGACCCCAAGCTGGACCTAACTGAGGGGGGCCCTGTTGTCTGTGCCTGCAAGACCTGTCTTGGACTGTATTCCTGTCATCCAAATAAACCTTCTGCTTTACTGGCTGGCTGAGAGTCATGGTGAATCGCAGGAAGCCGGGGGTGCAGGGCCCTGAGTTCCCCAATACTCCGTGACACATACTCAAATGTTTTTTCAAAATGCATCACAAACCTCACCGGACTTTGTCCCCTCTGTTCTGAAGATTAGACAGCATAACCTTTCTGTAAAGCTGTCCTTGGAACTCCAGGACCTTGATTTCAATGACTGATGTAAGACTAATTATAGTGAACTTCGTACTTCTGGGTTTCATTTTTTTGCTTTTTTTTTATTGCACACTTTTTGTCAATGTAACAAGAACCTCTTATTGAGATAAATATTTAATTATGTATGTGAAAGCTTCTTTGCTCTAAGAATTTATTAGCAAGATATGATATATACTGAAATCTGAGTATGTGTGTGGGTATTGCAGTTTATTTTCATCCTTGAACTTGCAGCAAATTCTGTGGACTATCATAATAGGCTCGGAATAACTTTTTTTAAATTGTAGATTTAAGTTAGAAAGCAAATGGTTCTTCTGGCTTATGCAAATCACTTATTTTCTTGTGTAGTACAGATCAGGGAAAACCATTCTGACCAAACCAGAACTATAAAGTTGAGGAAGGAGTATAAAAATCAATAATGCATACTTGGTCTTATGATGCAATTTGACTTAAAATGATGTTAATTGTGCTTTATCCATAGTTGCCAGAATAGATTGAGTAAAAGTAGCAATTATCATTACCTGACCTGTGAACCAAAGAAATCTATTTTTGAATAAGTCAGAAATAATAATCTTAGAGGCAGCAGCAGCACACACAAAAATGCTAAACTGAAATCTATATTTTTATAACAATCTTAAAGAAATACCAATGGACTGGTGAGAGAGACTTTTTTTTTAACAAGAACCCAAATGAAGTTTCAAGAGGAGAGGGAATTGCTGGAGATGAACATCATCTTTTTTTGGTCTGTTTCTCACTTCAATTTAAAAAAAAAATGAAAATGAGATTAAACTGGATCTCACATAGATACCCGGCAAAGGTCTGAAGCCTCCATTTAGGTGTAATAAAAAAATAGACCCATGCTTTAGATGGGTCTTATTCAGTAAGGAGAGAGGTGTGAAATAATTCTGTTCTTGTCTTCTTTTGTTTTCAAATTCCTCTTTCCTTGCTAAAATATATATTTTTTCTTTCCTTATAGTTATGCAGCCCTGATAGCTGACTGGCCAGTGGTGGTTCTAGGCATGTGTACTGTGTTAATAGTGGTGTGTGCGTTGGTTGGCATATTAGTTCCAGATCTTCCAGACTTCTCTGATCCTTTGCTAGTAAGTTAGCATCAGTTTCCTGTACTGTCAGATAATTTTCTCTGCTGTACTGTTTCCCCCAACAATAATGGTAAACAGGTAAAAATGTAAGTAGAGTTTAGAGAACTTGTTACATTGCTTTCCAATACAGATGTGCCCAAACCAAAACCCCAAATCTGAGCACATCTGAGCTTTTAGGACATTTGGGTATGAACTTTGCAGTCCAGACCCAGCTATATTTTCACAAGGGCTGAGGAGCTGCTGAATTTTTCAGATTTTGTTGGTAGAAATGACAGTTTTCTGTCAACATAAATCTATTTGGGTTGTTCTGAATATATTTTAAGAGAGAAGTTCTTGTATTAGCAAGGCTAACAGATGTAGTGAGACTTATCTAATAAATCCTATGGAAGAGAATAGTAGATCGTAGAGTTCCTGGTATTTCTTCTAATGCAAATGTCCTAGTAGATCAAGAAACCAAAAGAGTTAAGAGGGATACAAAGAGGTGGTTGCACATCAGTCTGTTTTGCACTAGATTTGAATTCCAGTACCCAGCAGACAGCTATCCAAAGCTTATACATGTTCCACAAACAAATTTCTATGCATTTAATATTGTTGTGAATTTACTCCATGCATTAGAACATAGTCACAGTAGACAGGTTCTCTGTCCTGGAGATCATAAATTCTAAATTAGGTTTCGGAGTGGGGTGCCAGGATCTATTAAAGGAAGAGGAAACCTAAGAACTTTTGAGTAATGGAGTCCTATCCGTAGTGAAGGTCTGAAAGGAATCTTTATCTGATTCTGATAAAGACTGTGGTCAGTTCTTATTTGTTCTGAACCAGCTCAACCATGTATTTAGAACTGTCATGGAAAGAGTTTTACTTGACTACCCTAAAGTACTACAAAGTTACTGTTAAATTGATACTATAATACCATTCCACTGTACAGAAAAAATGAAATTCAGTAAACTAGTATTTCTAGAAACAGCCAACAATAACTTGTCCTAATTGAAACATAACTGAATGTTGGTGCCCAGAGTCCTAGGTTGTCACCCTTAACCCCTGGACGGTTCTTCCTCTCTAAGAAGTCTCTGATTATCCTCTCTAGTTATACCTTTTCCCCCTTGTAACGGTGTGGGACTCACCCCTGCGGCGCTTCTTTCTGGTCATCCAGGGACTTAGCTCATTTCTAGCCAGAGCACCCTCTGATGGTCACCATCCTGCTCGACATTAGCCCCTGTGTCCCTCCCGGACCCTGGTGTCCTCCCCCTGTCAGGGTCCTGCCCCCAACAGTAACCCACTATCTAGGGATTCCCACCCAGGGGAATCCCCACCCCCTATCCTCCACCTTGCCTCAGTGGCTACTGCCAGTCACCATCTAGCCCTGTTTCACTAGGGCCGACTGCAGTCTGTAATGGCCACTCATCATTGGCAGGGGACTTTGGACCTGCTGCCTTTCCCTACAACTCAGTACCAATCTGGGACTTGGACAAGGCCCTGCAGCCTGGGGAGTTGCCAGCCTGGAGCTTCCCAGCTCCTCTGGCCTTTCCCTAGCCCTGCTTCACTCCAGTACCCATAGCTTCCCAAACAGCTAGGTCCCTCTCCCTTCAGAGCTAGAGGAAGATTGACTGAGTGTTTGGCTCACAGCCCTTTTATAAGGGCCAGCTGTGGCCTGATGGGGGCGTGGTCCAGCTGTAGCTGCCTCCCCAATCAGCCCAGGCTTGCTGCTTTCCCCAGCCACAGCCCTCTGCAGGGTTGTTCCAACCCCTTCAGGGCTAGAGCGGGCAACCGCCCCGCTACACTCCCCTTTGAATCACCACCCTAAATAATCCTTCACCATCCTATGTATTGACATAGTTCAAATATCTGTTGATTGCTATCATTTCCCTTCCCCTCTCTCTGCCCCTCTCTAACCAAGTTCTGGGCCTTGGAGACATTGAATTTTCCTTGTCCTGTAGGAAGGGAATGCGTAGTCTTGTTTTATATGGTAAGTTGGTGTTATTCAATAGAATTCTCTTTGCAATACAGGAAATCTCTTGTATTGTCTGTCTCTCTTAATTTTACTCCATACATCAGTCCATCAAACACCTTGATCATTTTTATATATTCTGGATTTTGAAGACAGGAAAATGGACAAATAGGGCACCAAAATTCTTTATCTAGCCATTGATACTGTTACCTGTCAACCATGAGTTTCAGAGTACAAGCCATCAGACCTCAGTGAAGATGGGCTGTAGAAACAGAGTTACACTTCCTGCATCCGAAGAAGTGAGGTTTTAACTTACGAAAGCTTATGCCCAAATAAATCTGTTAGTCTTTAAGGTGCCACCAGACTCCTTGTTGTTTTTTTAGAGTTACAATTGTGAAGCATAGAGCGACTTGACTAGCAGTATGTTCTTTCTGCAAAACTGAATTCTGGCAATGCTATACAATTTCATGGTTTGGGAATAAAGGCAGTTTTAGCACACATACGTAATTATATTCTGAAATACTAAGAAAATTTATTGATAGGTGAAAAATTGAAAATTGTCAATATTGCCAGTTTATAGTGTTACCCATAAAAGCTAATATTGCATATTTGACATTGTTTGCTTTCACAAATTAACCACTTAATTTTTTTTATTACTATAGATAAGAGTTTATCTCAGAAAATAGAATTGGAAGCACAAGAAGCCGAGCTTCAGCATTTAAAAAACAACAATAAATTGCTCCAGGATTCAGTCCAGGAGCTACAACTTGAAAATGGAACCCTTAAGAAGATGAACAAGGCTTTAGAAGAAGAAAAAGTAGACTTACTAGAAACAAACATAAGTTTTTCAGATAGTTTAATAAGGCATTTCATACTTAAGCTTTTAAGAGCCAAAATAGTTATTTGTGTCCTTTTTAATATCTAGTCTCTATTCTAATATAACATTTGCTATAACTTCTCCATTAGTAGCATGGAAATCTCATTAAATCTGTTACCTTATAAACTTCTGGCTATCAAAGATACAGGAGGTCTTTAGCGGGACACCTGAAAACATGATAAAATATGCACGTTTTGTCTGTTCTGTGGCCCAGCTTTTCTCCTCATTTGGAACAAAGAGGTGATTCCTCTCACCTGTAAAACTGGGAGGTGGACCAGTGTTGTTGCTGAAGGCTCCAGGACTAAGCTCCATCCTTCACCTCAGGCCACCAGAAATTGTGTCCACCAGCAGAACGAGTTGGCGGTTCAGTTTCTCCCAACAACTTTGTTTTATCATGAATTTTTGTTCATTTTTCTGCTACATTGATTTCATTTCAACTTCTTGCTCCTCTTTCTCTCTCCTCAAATAAGTTCTCTGGATCCGCAAACACAGCACTTCTCAGTAACTCCCTTTGACCACTAGTGCAGTGGTAGAAAAGCCCAGCAAAATCAAGCTAAGTCCAAGTAGTTCAGTGGGCAGCTTTTAGGGGTCTTAGAGGGTAACCTACGTCTTGCTGCTACAAGCCACCAACCCTTGCTGTGTGAGGGGATGGAGCTTTGTTGGACCAGTGCACTAGTGCCCTGCATGCGCACATAAACACACCCACATAGTCTGCTCAGGAATAACACTTGGAAACTCCATATGCTCTGGGTCCCAAAAAGACAAATAGAATTGTCCCCTTTGTAAGGAAGTAATATGTGTAATTAATGAGCAGGAAGTATAAACATCAGGCTTTAAATCTTTTCTCTTGCCTTCCCATCCTTAGGATGTGTTTGCTGGGGTTTTCTCCTATATGCGGGTCTCCTGGAGTGCTCTGTATCAGACTCACTGCCCCCTCCCACCCTGGAGTATATCTGAGTGTGCAGAGACACGTGTTACTTCTGTGAAGCCCTGTCTCAGGTGGCAGGGTAATGTAAATTGTTCATCTCTGCTTTTCAACCTGGGATCCTCTTTCAACCAGGGAAGGGGGCCCAAATTTGAGGTCACAATGGAGTGGGAATTGTCCCTGTCCGTTTATCAGGTCAAGGACCCAGGCTTTACCAGGGAAAGGAGTTTGGAGTCTCCTCCCCCTCTCCATAGGCTTGCTCAGCGTTGAAGGATTAAAGAGCACTTTAGACAGTGTGTGTCCAGAACAGAGGCACATAAGAATTCCATTCCTTATGTAGCTGCACCATCAGGGGATTACAGAGGCATCAAGGAGAAATCCCTTCCCATGTTCAAAATGGCTCCTGCTTTACTGAGTAAAAACCCCCAAGTGGTACTAATTCTCTTCGGAAGGGTGTAGACAGACACCCTTTCGGGCACCTGGGGCCATCTAGCAAGCTATTCCAACAATCAGCATTTGTCTCAGTACCCCTACTTAGTTGAGAAATGCCCAGAGCAGGGTGATTAGCGTGCTACCTCACTTCTGTAAACAATCGGGGGAAGTACCCCATGTACACAACCACACAAAAAAGAAATCCCAAACCCACATGACTCTCTCATCACTGGAAGCCAGTGTCTTGAAAAAAACCTCAATAATAATAAACTATCAAGTTTCTCATGCTTTCCTCCTTTGAGATCATCATTTCCGGTTAAAACTAGATGTTAAACTAAAATGTAAGGAAAATTTGAAAGTTTGGGGAACCTAAGTGCAGCAGTAGTCCTACCAGAGAGAGACATCGCCATGCCTCCACTTATGGTGCAAAGGAAACAATACCTTACTTGCCAGGGTCTGTACTTCAAAATTAGACCGTGTTTAAACATGTCTTTTCACTCTGCCCTTAAGGTTAACCATAACTGACTGACTGTGATATTAAACATAACAGTGCAGTGTCTACACTGCATGTTGTAACATCATGTTAATGAACACATTAATTAATACCTTGTGAAACTTCCCACTGTAGACGTGCCCCTATTGTCTTTAAACTGCTTCTACTACCTCATTATGTCACATGCAACTTGTGAGAGCATATCAGTTCTGATGTATGCAGAATTTCCATCTAAATTATTAATTAAGTGATTCTTCTTATGACAGCACTATTTTTGCTAATAATTTAGATAGGCGTTTTTAGTTTTTAAACCTGTCCATCTAGGTGAATTTCTTCTTATCAATTCCTTCTGCATTTTCTAGCCTGCAGTCTTTTTCTACTTCCATTTGTGGTGAATGCCGGACTGTAGTTCTGTGCTCTCGCTTCAGAAATAAACACATGAAAAAGCACAGTGTGGAGCCCGTATTGTGGCAAGCAGGCACTGAGTTACAGTGCTCACTCCATGCCCAGCTAATGGAGCACTGTGCTTGATATTTACATTATCCTGAAGTGTGTTTTATAAGGCTGCCAGATATCCACCATCCCTTTATTTTGGCATTCCAATGCACATAGGGTGGACAAACCTGCCTGGACCACATGCGTTTCAGCTGGGTTTTGTCATTTGGTTATTTTGAATATTCTATTTAGATTATTATTTCTCTATCAAGGAAATCTACACACATGTAGCTTTCCAATAAACATGACTTTAATGTTTCTCTGTTGGAATTAGAAGCTGCTATAATTCAATTGTATATTACTAAGTGAATCTACTATACAAATGCATATTACAACTTTTGTCTGGTTTTTTAGTTGCACTGAACTTTTAATGACAGGTGAGATGCCATTAGTGAGAGTATAATGCTTATACAGAAGAATGAAGTTTCCTATTAGCAACTACAAACAATTTTTTATTTTATAGTTGGACAATCTGAAGTCTACAATTCAACGGAAGAAGCAAAATGGATTTGCTCGCAGTAAAATGAAGACGTGGATGAAATCCTGTAAGCAGCTAGAGAAGGGAAAAAAAATGTTGGAGAAACAAATTGCTGAACATGGTGCTCCATTAAAGGAGCAAAAGCCAAGTATGGGGTAGTTTAAGAAGGAAATGCTCTACT
Source organism: Chrysemys picta bellii (assembly GCF_011386835.1). Classification (NCBI taxonomy): domain Eukaryota; kingdom Metazoa; phylum Chordata; order Testudines; family Emydidae; genus Chrysemys; species Chrysemys picta. The sequence goes on from NW_027054367.1 coordinate 9,648, forward strand.
AGAATGTTATTATAAGGCTGCAAATCATTCATGGAAGTCACGGTTTCTGTGACCTCTGTGAATTTTGCAGTGCTGGTGCAGCTGATCCCAGGACCACCCCATCAGCTGGGGAAGCCCAGGAGCCAGCCGCACTGGCCGTTGCTCCGGCAGCACTAGGCATGGTCCCTGGTGCTGCCCTGGAGCAGGAGTCTGGGACTAGTGGCAGTGGAATCCTGGGCATCCCCCCAGCGACAGCGTCGCCCTGTTCTCTCTCCCCCACTCCCCAGCAGTCTTCAGGATTGTCCCCCTTCCCAGTAGGTAAGATTTAGTCACGAGTATTTTTAGTAAAAGTCATGAACAGGTCATGGGGCCGTGACTTTTTGTTTATTGCCCGTGACCTGTCCATGACTTTTACTAAAAATACCCGAGACTAAAACATAGCCTTAATCATGATCCTCTTTCTAACCTTAATGCATTTATTTATACAACATGTTTTCAAAACATGCATTATTACGTTTGATTCAGATGAGGCGCCAGATCCTCAGCTGGTGTAAATCAGTATAGTTTCTGAAGCTCTGCCATTCACACCAGCTGAGAATTTGGCCCAAGATCTGTCTCCTCAAATTTCAGAGTCTCCTTCTATGTTATGAATATAGATTTCCAATGCCTATGTTTTGAAATCAAAAATGACCTTAGGATGAAGGGGAGGCTATTTTTTAAAGAACATTAGAGTGGTGTGTATAACTTCTTACAATGCTTTGTTTGAGACATGAGAGTGTAAAATGTTGGAGTGTGTCTGTTCTTTCCGTTGCTGGCCATCACAACAAAGAAAATTCACATTCTGGGTATAGATGGCTGATAGTTCAGCATCCACCATGGAGAAACTGACATCTTTTAGAGTTTATACATATGTCCTTCCAAACAGCTTTTGGTGTCCTTCTGGCTTGTAGACAGGGAGAGAGGAGCAACTCTTAAAGTGTTATGATTCAGACAAGTATCAGAGGGGTAGCCGTGTTAGTCTGAATCTGTAAAAAGCAACAGAGGGTCCTGTGGCACCTTTAAGACTAACAGAAGTATTGGGAGCATAAGCTTTCGTGGGTAAGAACCTCACTTCTTCAGATGGAAGTAATGGAAATTTCCAGAGGCAGGTATAAATCAGTATGGAGATAACGTGGTTAGTTCAATCAGGGAGGGTGAGGTGCTCTGCTAGCAGTTGAGGTGTGAACACCAAGGGAGGAGAAACTGCTTCTGTGGTTGGATAGCCATTCACAGTCTTTGTTTAATTCTGATCTGATGGTGTTTTATTGATCACAAGCTTCAGTCATTTCAAGAGTTGTCAGGGGCTAAGTATAGAGCTAATAGGACAACAGTTTAAAGTGGTCACCACAGTGTGTAAAATATACTACAACTTGTCTGCCATTAGCTAGAGTAAGTTAGGCTAGGAAATATTCATGAGTGTCCAATAAGCAGAATCACTAGCGGTACAAAAAGAGATCCATATTTCTGAGACGAGCTATATTCAATTACATACACAAAAACTGTTAAAATAATGGTAAGGTAGTAATGTTAAGCACTTAAAAGTTAGGAAGTGCCAGAATTAATGTTGCCCATGCATTGTGTGTCCAGGGTCAGATTCCAAAGAATCGGGATACCTGGCACCCTGACAGTAACTATAGTATCAACAGAGATCTCTTCTGTAAAGTAACCTTTACATGATGTCTGTTTTGTTTTATTTGGCATAGTTTACTGTGGTTGCACAAGCACACATCTTATGTACTTAATTAACAAATGAATGATTGAGATCATTGCATTCTAAACTCATCTTTCCAGAGTCTCCTCAAAGTTATTTGTACAGATAATGACTCTTTCCTTTGGTCAGGTGCTGATGAGATTGCCATCTCCCTACATGAGAATGAGCCAGAGTATGAGCTAGACGGACTCCCAGAGGTGGTGAAAAAAGGTAATTGTTACTTCGTTAGAGGAGAAGAGACCACATTGGTGGGGAGTGTGTGCGCGCACGCTTATCTGGAGAATCGTCTTGTCATATGCGTGACTTGGAAGCATTGTAAAAACTTGGACATCATCGGCCAGATTCAGCCCTCGTATAGGTTGCATAAGTCCATTTAACTCAACTGCTTGTCAGAGCTGAGTTTAGCCGCATGTGCTTTTAAAAAAAGCCCTAGTATACCATTGAGGCTATAGGGGGCTAGTATATTTTGTTGTAGATGTATGTAATTTCTAGTAGTTTTGGTTTTTGGTCTGTTTGATGTCTTCCCATCTGTACAGTTTTGTAGTATTTGATGACAAAAGCAAAACAGCCAAAAATTCTGAAATCCAGAATCCTAATATCAGGTTGTAGTTTTGAAAATCAGTCTAGATACATGTTGTTGACTTTGGGACTCCTCCAAAAACTTTGCAAAAGACCTCTGGCAAAAAGAGAGGGATTCTAGGCCCAGCCATTCCCAGTATAACCACCTTTTTCTTCTGGTTGAGAGGAAGGGGGGAAATTTTTGCTTAAACATTTTTAACCGAATGTTTTTCATTGAAATGTGCTGCATTGTCAAAGCCGAAATATTTCACGGAGATGTATTGATTCAGACAAAGTTTTTGCTGGGAAGGTTTCTGAGGTGCAAAGTGGACTCTTGCAAGGAGGAAGGCCCCCAAATAGAAAACCTGATGTTTTTGATTCAATTTCATTTTGTGAAAGCATTTGAAAGGCTTATGGTTTCATTCCAATCTAGAATAAAAACAAATTTTGAAACCTCGAAAGGTGTCGCAAAACAGAATTGTCGCCCTCCGGCCAGCTCCACTTAGAACCCTATCTCCCTATTTTCCCGGACATGTCCGGCTTTTTGGGATTTCCCCCCGGACGGGGATTTGAGGCCCAAAAAGCCAGACATGTCCGGGAAAATCCGGACGTATGGTAACCCTAATAGTAGGTGCTGTTTCTCTGTTTAGGTCTGAGGCGTTGTGCTGTACCTTCAGCTGCCATCAGGAATAGAGAGATCAACACTGACTTTGGAGAGTATCGGGGCTGGCTCGAGGTTTTTTGCCGCCCCAAGCAAAAAAACATTTGCCTGCTCCCCACCCCAGCCCTCAAGGGTTAACTCTCACACTCTACAAGGCAGCAGGAAAGGTGGGACGGCAGAAAGAGACAGAGACACACACCCTGGGTGTGAGAGAAGAATGAGCATTTCCCCTTTAAGTACTGACTCCAGGCTTAAGTACACTGCCTTGTTAATTAAATCAGCTTGCTGAGACCTGAGACTACTGCCTAGAAGCTCCCTCCGTAGTGTGTCCCCACTGCTCTATGGAAGATGGGGTAAGCAGGTTGCAGAAACAGGGGGGAAGGGGAGACACCCTGACATTAGCCC
>NW_027054368.1:0-13000 GCF_011386835.1 Chrysemys picta bellii
CCCCTCCGGGTACATACCCCGGTTGCTCGGAAGGCAGCGCAGAAGTGAGGGTTGCAATCCCACAACCCCCCTACAACAGTTTTGCGACTCCTCCGCAACTCCCTTTTGGGGCAGAACCCCCACTACAACATTGTGACATTTCAGATGTAAACATCTGAAAACCTGAAATTGGGTTTCAAATCCTATGGCCACGAAATTGATCAGAATGGACCGTACATTTGGTAGGGCGCTACCTATAGGCTATACCTGCTCTTTGCCAACTCCCTCCAGTGGGTCGGCCCCCTCCTTCCCATTACTGAGGTTCTGCTTGTGCCTGGCATTCGACTTTTCCAGAGGCCTTGTGGTCTGCACTGCCTGAATGAGGAGGGCTCTTGGAGTCTCCATCTCCCTGCGGTTCTCCCTCCCCAAGCACTGCACGCGCTAGATTTCTAAATCCTCAAAGCTGTGTTTGCTGCAAACTAGTCCCCACCCCCTGCACTGCTGAGACCCCATTGTGTACTGTGTGGAAGTCGGGGGGCTGTGATTGTTGGCCCCAACCTGTGACAGTGAGAAGGAGAGCTGGGGTGGCTTTGCCTCTGTTTAAACAATCGCTCCTTTCTGGGTCACACAGGTGTTCTCTGTAACTGAGAAAGTTCTTTGGTGACCCAGGTGTGACTGTATTTGTTACTCAGTGAAATCAGGTTCATTGAAGTGTCACAAGAGGACTGGAACCTGCTGCTTTGGGTACAGAAAACTCCCTTCCCCTCAGCACTATCATTCACATCATTCCCCTGGCGGTTCAACCAGAGACCTTTAATGGAGAAATTTAACCCTTCTCTTCTATTGACAGACACAGCAGTGCAGGAGACTGCAGTGTCAGCCAGAGATGGCAACCCACCTGTCACAGAGTCTCCTGGTCCAGGTAGGCAGAAAGCGGCATGATACACAGCCAGAATTCCTTTCCAAGGCCAAAGTTGCTGTTCATCTGCACTGTCTTTTACAGAATCAACATAATGTTTAGTATCGGGGGCAGCCATGTTAGTCTGTATCCACAAAAACAACAAGGAGTCCGGTGACACCGTAAAGACTAACAGATTTATTTAGGCATAAGCTTTCGTGGGTAAAAAAACACTTCTTCAGATGCCCAGAGTGAAAATTACAGATGCAGGCATTATATAATGACACATAAACTAACATAATGTTTAGTTCTAGCTTGTGCAAAGAGTGTACTTCCCATGGGACCTTTCGGGGTGAACAGTGCTATATTAATGCAGGGTGCTATATTAGAGAATCACAACAGTTATTATGAGAGTAAATGTCTCATTAGCCTCAAAATTCAGAAGGATGTCCACAACTTTAAACTAGCTTTGACGGGGACAGGTGAGCAAAGCCCACAGGTAAGTGGAGAACATGGAGACCTGGGAGATGGGTCGGAAATAGGAGGGAGCGTGGGCTATAATGGCAGAGAGAAAGGAGGGTGAGGGCAAAACTGGGAGGCAAGATCAAATCAGTATCTTAGATGCCTATCTACAAATGCGAGAAGTATGGCTAACAAGCAGGAAGAACTGGAAGTGCTAATAAATAAATACAACTATGACATTGTTGGCATCACCGAAACTTGGTGGGATAATACACATGATTGGAATGTTGGTATGGATGGGTACAGCTTGCTCAGGAAGGATAGACAGGGGAAGGAAGGGGGAAAAGGGAGGAGGTGTTGCCTTGTATATTAAAAATGTACACACTTGGACTGAGGTGGAGACGGACATAGGAGACAGAAGTGTTGAGAGTCTCTGGGTTAGGCTAAAAGGGGTAAAAAACATGGGTGATGTCATCCTAGGGGTCTACTACCGGCCACCTAACCAGGTGGAAGAGGTGGATGTGGCTTTTTTTAAACAACTAACAAAATCATCCAAAGCCCAGGATCTTCAACTATCCAGATATATGTTGGGAAATTAACACAACAGGGCACAGACTATCTAATAAGTTCTTGGACTGCATTGCAGTCAACTTTTTATTTTGGAAGGTTGAAAAAGCTACCGGGGGGAAGCTGTTCTAGATTTGATTTTAACAAATAGGGAGGAACTCGTTGAGAATTTGAAAGTGGAAGGTAGCTTGGGTGAAAGTGATCATGAAATCATAGAGTTCACAATTCAAAGGAAGGGTAGAAGGGACTACAGCAAAATAGAGACAATGGATTTCAGGAAGGCGGATTTTGGTAAGCTCAGAGAGCTGATAGGTAAGGTCCCATGGGAATCAAGACTGAGGGGAAAAATGACCGAGGAGAGTTGGCAGTTTTTCAAAGGGACACTATTAAGGGCCCAAAAGCAAGCTATTCCTCAGGGTAGGAAAGATAGAAAATGTGGCAAAAGACCACCTTGACTTAACCACGAGATCTTGCATGATCTAAAAAATAAAAAGGAGTCATATAAAAAATGGAAGCTAGGACAAAGTACAAAGGATGAATATAGGCAAACAACACAGGAATGTAGGGTCAAGATTAGAAAGGCAAAGGCACAAAATGAGCTCAAACTAGCTACGGGAATAAAGGGAAACAAGAAGACTTTTTATCAATATATTAGAAGCAAGAGGAAGACCAAAGACAGGGGAGGCCCTCTGCTCAGTGAGGAGGGAGAAACAGTAACAGGAAACTTGGAAATGGCAGAGATGCTTAATGACTTCTTTGTTTCGGTCTTCACCGAGAAGTCTGAAGGAATGCCTAACATAGTGAATGCTAATGGGAAGAGGGTAGATTTAGAAGATAAAATAAAAAAAGAACAAGTTAAAAATCTCTTAGAAAAGTTAGATGCCTGCAAGTCACCAGGGCCTGATGAAATGCATCCTAGAATACTCAAGGAGGTAACAGCGGAGGTATCTGAGCCTCTAGCTATTATCTTTGGAAAATCATGGGAGACAGGAGAGATTCCAGAAGACTGGAAAAGGGCAAACATAGTGCCCATCTACAAAAAGGGAAATAAAAACAACCCAAGAAACTACAGACCAGTTAGTTTAACTTCTGTGGAGTCATAGAATATCAGGGTTGGAAGGGACCTCAGGAGATCATCTAGTCCAACCCCCTGCTCAAAGGGGGACAACTCCCCAGACAGTTTTTTTTTTAAACTCTAGTTCCCTAAATGGCCCCCTCAAGGATTAAACTCACAACCGTGGGTTTAGCAGGCCAATGCTCAAACCACTGAGGGAGGTATCCCTGTGCCAGGGAAAATAATGGAGCAAGGAATTAAGGAAATAATCTGCAAACACTTGGAAGGTGGTAAGGTGATAGGGAATAGCCAGCATGGATTTATAAAGAACAAATCATTTCAAAGCAATCTGATAGCTTTCTTTGATAGGATGACGAGTCTTGTGAATAAGGGAGAAGCGGTGGATGTGGTATACCTAGACTTTAGTAAGGCATTTGATACGGTCTCGCATGATATTCTTATCGATAAACTAGGCAAATATAACTTAGATGGGGCTACTATAAGGTGGGGGTATAACTGGCTGGATAACCGTACTCAGAGGGTAGTTATTAATGATTCCCAATCCTGCTGGAAAGGTATAACGAGTGGGGTTCCGCAGGGGTCTGTTTTGGGACCGGCTCTGTTCAATATCTTCATCAACGACTTAGATATTGGCATAGAAAGTATGCTTATTAAGTTTGCAGATGATACCAAACTGGGAGGGATTGCAACTGCTTTGGAGGATAGGGTCAAAATTCAAAATGATCTGGACAAGTTGGAGAAATGGTCTGAGGTAAACAGGATGAAGTTTAATAAAGACAAATGCAAAGTACTTCACTTAGGAAGGAACAATCAGTTTCATACATACAGAATGGGAAGAGACTGTTTAGGAAGGAGTATGGCAGAGAGGGATCTAGGGGCTATAGTGGACCACAAGCCAAATATGAGTCAACAATGTGATGCTGTTGCAAAAAAAACAAACATGATTCTGGGATGCATTAATAGGTGTGTTGTGAGCAAGACACGAGAAGTCATTCTTCCGCTCTACTCTGTGCTGGTTAGGCCCCAATTGGAGTATTGTGTCCAGTTCTGGGCACCGCATTTCAAGAAAGATGTGGAGAAATTGGAGAGGGTCCAGAGAAGAGCAACAAGAATGATTAAAGGCCTAGAGAACATGACCTATGAAGGAAGGCTGAAAGAATTGGGTTTGTTTAGTTTGGAAAAGAGAAGACTGAGAAGGGACATGATAGCAGTCTTCAGGTATCTAAAAGGGTGTCATAAGGAGGTGGGAGAAAACTTGTTCATCTTAGCCTCTAAGGATAGAACAAGAAGTAATGGGCTTAAACTGCAGCAAGGGAGGTTTAGGTTGGACATTAGGAAAAAGTTCCTAACTGTCAGGGTGGTTAAACACTGGAATAAATTGCCTAGGGAGGTTGTGGAATCTCCATCTCTGGAGATATTTAAAAGTAGGTTAGATAAATGTCTATCAGGGATGATCTAGACTGGACTCGATGACCTCTCGAGGTCCCTTCCAGTCCTAGAGTCTATGAATCTATCAAAAACTGCTTATTAACTCGTGTGCACGGTTGCAGCAATTAGCTAAGCAGTTGCAGTGACTGCTTGTGCAAACGATCATTGTGATCTGTAACTGGCTGACTGTGAGCTAAGCGACCACGGCTGTGGTTGGAACTGTGGGTGCTACGGAGCACACACATTCCATTCCTGGAAACAGACACCAATGCATTTTTCGTCACTGAGATGCCCACGTTTTTCATATGTATATTACAAATGGCTTTGTGAGTCATGATCAGATTCTGTCTCAAGCACTGCTGGTTTGGTGGCTGTGCTTTGAGGTGGGCCAGAATAGGTAACTTCTTGGTCAGAACATACCTCATAAACTCAAATACCTCATGGAACCAAATGCTGTAGGTGATAGAGCCGCCTTGCTGAATCCCAAGGAAGAGGAGAGGTACCACAAAGATTTTATCCCCAAGGAAGGGGGATCCCACATTTCAGTGCTGCAGCTCTGTACAGCTACCTCCATCCGAGCCTTGCAATGTCTCTGTCTCCTTGGGGTTCTCCATCTCATGTGTTACGTCCTTCTGGCTGAGGGGGACTCAATGGAATCCCCTTCAAAGCCCCTAGTCAAGCAGAGAGCCTCCCCATGTAAATGGAAGTTCCCCCCACCTGGAGCAATTCCAGCCATCTTGGGAGCCGCAGACCAGCACAGAGAATTGAGCCTGGGTCTCATTCCACATGGCAATGCAGGGCACCGGGCACCAGAGCACTGGCTTGGCCTCCCAAGAGTGAGGTGTGAATGTTCTGAGGTCTGTGCAGTAGAAGAGAAACTCCTGTGATCTGTTTACATTGGTTCTTGTCTAGGAGTCAATATGGGGTTTTTGGACCGTCTCTGCCAAAGACTGATTCAGACCATTGGTGAGTAGGAATTCTGCCCAGAAGCATCTCCCACGATACAGATTTACCCCAGTTCCTCTCTGATTCCTATTGCCCTTACATAGAATCAGTCCCATGACACCTCACCCCACCACTGCCCTTCTGAATTACAGGATGGACACCTTTCCGAACGGACAGGACAAATCTGGACTCCAGCCAGCCAGGCCCCACTGACTCTTCTGTCCCAGGTAGGAGTCAACAGCCTTTCGCTGTGACAAATCACCACATGTCTATTTCTGTCCCATCAGGAAGTTCCATCCCAGTGCACACGGGATCATTCAGTGCCTCAGTTTTCCTAGCTTCATAATGGGGCTAACAAGACTGACAATCTTCACTGGGGTCTGGAAGGTGTGGGTAATGTTTGTAAAGGGACTGGAAGAGGAAATGCCCAATCTCAATGTTAAGTAACATGACACTGTCTGGGCAGTGATTGGTGGAAATCCCTCGCCAGGGGTTCCATAAGGTGCAGACAGTTCCCACACAGTTGTATGTCCCTGTCGCCCCCAGGGCATTCTATTAGTGACCATGATTGCGGGAAATTAACCCAGCATCTGCCTGTATCCACAGACACAGAGGAGCAGAAGGCGGCCCAAAAACAAGACCCGGCGCCACAAACCCTGGCTGCAGGAATGGGCAGCCACTGCAGCACTTTCTGTGCTGAACCTCCTGATCCAGGTAGGCCCATGCCCAGTATTGAGTGCCAGGAATAAAGCCGGGGAAAGTAGCCACAGTGACAGTCAAACCCCAGTGCTGAGAGGGCAAGAAGAGACTCCACCCAGGCTCTGTGCCCTGCTCTGCACATGCCCATAAGCCACTGCCCTCTGCTCCACCTTACACGCCAGCCTCCGTGCCATCCCAGGCTGGGCTAAAGCCCTGCTGCCATAGGGCAGCACTGGAATCATCACTGCACAGCCTGGGTGCCAGTAAAGGGGGAACTGACCCACCAGGCAGCTCCCTCTACCAGCTCAGCTCCCCAGTGGCTCTTCATAAGAATATAAGAATGGCCATGCTGGGTCAGACCAATGGTCCATCTAGCCCGTTACCCTGTCTTCTGACAGTGGTCAATGCCAGGTGCTTCAGAGGAATGAACAGAACAGAGCAATTATCAAGGGATCCATCATCCCCTGTCATCCAGTTCCAACTTCTGGCCATCAGAGGTTTAGGGACACCCAGAGCATGGGATTGCATCCCTGACCATCTTGGCTAATAGCCATTAATGGACCTATCCTCCTTGAATTTATCTAGTTCTTTTTAAACCCAATTATACTTTTGGCCTTCACAACATCCCCTGGCAATGAGTTCCACAGGTTGATTGTGCATTGTGTGAAGAAATACTTCCCTTTGTTTGTTTTAAATCCACTGCCTATTAATTTCATTGGCTGACCCCTGGTTCATGTGTTCTGTCAAGGGGTAAATAACACTTCCCTAGTCATTTTATGATATTATCGATCTTATTATCTATCCCTTTCCTAATGATTCCCAACATTCTGTTAGCTCTTTTGACTGCCGCTGCACATTGAGTGGATGTTTACGGAGAGCTATCCACAATGACTCCAAGATCTCGTTCTTGAGTGGTAACAGCTAATTTAGACCCCGTCATTTTGTATGTGGGATTATGTTTTCCAATGTGCATTACTTTGCACTCATCGACACTGAATTTCATCTGCCATTTTGTTGCCCAGTCATCCAGTTTAGTGAGATCTCTTTGTAACTCTTTCCAGTTTACCTGGGACTTAACAATGGTGAGTAATTTTGTATCATCCACCTATTTTGCCACCTCCTTATTTTACCCCTGAACAGCAAAGGCCCCAGTACAGATTTTTGGGGACCCCACTATTTACCTCCTTGTGAAAACCGAAAATGTATTCTTACCCTGTCTTTTAACCAGCTACAGTCCATGAGAGGACCTTCCCTCTAATCCCATGGCTGCTTACTTTGCTTAAGAGCAACCTTAGTTTCCTGCTGTTCATTTTAGGCACCAAGCAAAAGGCCTATTTGTCACCCAGGGGACAGCTCGCCCCAATCAGCGAGGAGGAGGAAACGCCAAGGAAGACCAGCGTGAGTGAGGAGAGAGCGGGAAATCCACAGCACACTGGGGAAGTGCCCATGGCACAGATGGTACAAGGTTCCCTCCATCACCAACTCAGCCTGGACTCCCGCCCCCTACTGCCTTTCCCACGACACACTGACCCTCTAAGACTCTGACTCCCTTTCCTCATCTCTTGCTCCCAGATTCACTGCCATTCTCTGGCCCTAGAGAACATGCTCTGACCCCCCCTTGCCAGGGCAGGTGTTGCAGACGGGAGGAGAGAGGCGACTCCATTCCCAGCACCTGCCCCTGCTTTCTTTTTTCTTTGCTGGCTGGTCAGCAATGGGCTGCATTAGGGAACCAGGGAGAGAAATAATCCTGAGTTTCACCTCTCCCCAGAGTGTCCCGCGCACTCACCTCTCCCTGGGCCCGGGGCAGGGTTAGCTGTTAGCCCAGCTATACCTGTGGAGAGCAAGGCTCCGGGAGGGGAAGTGGATGGCCCAAGGCCAGAAAGCAGGAGTGTACATCCCTGGTACACTCTGGAAGTGACCATTGTAGGAGGTGAGCAGGCAGAGACAATGGGCCAGATCCTTGGCCCCTGGTAAGGCCGCATGAAGGGACATTAAGCTCTCCCTTCCAAGCTCCCGCGTGCTTTCCTCAGCCCAGCACGGGGGCAGGGAGGAGCCCTTGGATGCTGTCTCCCCATCCCTGACCTGTCTGCGTGGGTCTCTAGACTGTCAGCCCTTCAGGACAGACATTGTCTCTGTCTGCGTTGTGCTGCACCCAGTGCAACAGGGCCTGATCCTGACTGGAGCCTGTGGGCGCTGCCATAACATCAGTAGTGATAAGTAATCAGGGCAGGCCCCGCTCTTCCAAACCGGGCCCCGCCATCCCTGCCATCCTCTCAGCACACACCACCCCAGCTGGCGCCCGGTACAACTATCCTGTTGAACCAACCCTAAGTGATACTAGGCTAGTGCAAACCAAGGGGTCAAATGCCCCTCCCAGAGAAGGGAGAGCCCGGCACCAGCTGGAAGCTGTTCTCCACCAGGCCATAACTTTATTCCTTCCAAGTCTGGGTAGTGGTAACCCAGCTGCTGATGGAGACTCTACACATTGGGGCTTGTCTGCCTGACACGTCATCGCCATGCCCTGCATCTTTTCTCTTGCACAGGGCCTTGCTTGCGTGAGGGACATGGATGAGGCTGCCCTGAGGAAGGACATTGGCACCCTCTTCCCAGCACTCCACTCCATGGTAAGAGATGCTGGGATCACTCAGGCAAAATCCCGGGGCCTGTTGGCTTAAACTGGGTAGGCTGTGGGAAGAGCTGTCCCTGCCTCATCCTGTTCCCATTGGGGGATGGATCCTAGAGAACTCTCCTTTGGTTTCTTTTCCTCCCACTCACCCCACCCCCTTTGACCGGGAACATCATCATCCCGCACCTTGTTCCAACGCTCCACATCTTTGGTTCCTGACCCGTCAAACTCTGCTTCTACATGAGCCATGGCCCCCGAAGCCTCGGCGTCACTCATAGACTGATCCAGCTTGCTGGCCTGTTCTTTAGATGGGAATTAGAATCTGCCTCTCCACCCTCACCCCTTCACTCTGCCATCCGAGGGCTTGGCCTGAGAGACACTTGATCTAGTTGGCCTTTGCTGGTGTTGCTTTCTTCCCCTAGGTGTGTCATCTCCCCAGAGAGGCCCTGGAGGAGCGGAGAGAGGCCCTGGACTCTCTGATCCATCTGGGTAAGAAACCCATTCACCTTTCCCAGAGAAGGAGATTTCCCAGAGCCTGCGGAATTTCAGAGCCCAGGCATAGAACTGTATTCCCTTCCCCTTTATGATTCACTCACCCCAGTCTGATTCACTCCTCTTCCTGCAGCTCGCTTGTTCCTGGTGGAGCTGCTTGTGTTCCTGTTCAGGAGGCTGAACAAGGACGAGGAAGAGGAGACCTGTGCCAGTCTCTTCATTCTGGACCGGATAGTCCAATCCAACAGTAAGTGACCCCACAGCGAGGCCTTGTCTTTTGATGTCTTATGGCCTCTTGTGCAGTTAGCAGCGCTTAGCACTGGGCCTCATTGGGGTCATTTATACCTGTCTGCAGTAGATAATCCAAGTCCTGCAGCCAGGGCCGTAGCAACAAAGAACGTGGCCCCCTCCGAACGGTGGCCCCCTCCGAACAGATGTCTGGGCGGAGCCCCTTACAATGCAGAAACTGGAATGTGGAATTTATTTTGCCACTTTTAGGGGCCCCCTTCCTTGCAGGGCCCCCTCCGGTCGGAGGGTACGGAGAGCGCTTGCTACGCCTCTGCCTGCAGCCCCTCAGCCGATGCTGCGGCAATGAGAGAGGACAGTCACTGCTGGACCTGCAAGCGTGGGCAGATGCAGCTGGTTACCCATGGGGGTAACCTGCCAGGAGGGTCATGTAGGGACATTGAGGTTGCTCTAAGGTTCCTGAGATCTCAGGTCCCTGCACACCCCAGTTTAACATCAACCCTGCCGAGCCATGTGTCTGTGTCTCTTACAGTTTCCGAAATGACGCACAATACCGAGAAGCTGTTCATAGCCCTGGGTCCACTCCTGCAGAGCACAAGCATACGGGTGAGTCTGGAACCATGGCCAACGCGGCCAAAGCTAGGGAATGTCTGCCTGCCAGTGCAGAGCCTGCCGGGACCCTGTGCATCGAAACACATGACCCGTCAGTGCTCCATAGTGTAGGGCAGAAGGTGGGGGAGAGAATCCCTGCAGGGCTCCGGCTGCATTGTCATCTCTGGGCTGCCTAGCAGTATTTCACCAAAGGATCCCAGCCTGGACTGGGAGGGGACAAGGTCCCTCCACACTGTGTGCAAATCATTTCTGTTTCTCTCTGGGTCTGGCAGGTCAGAGAAGCCCTTGCTTATTTTATAAGGACAATGGGGGCGCATGGGCTCTTGGAGAAATCTGCCTCAAGACCCTTAATTGACTTCTTGGTGCGTCAGTGCACCCTGACCCTCGACAGCACGGTAAGAATCTGCAGAGACCTTGGTGACGGGAGTCCGTGAACAGGGCAGAACATGGGGTCAAGGGATAGGGAAGGGGGGCAGTTGCAGATGGGGATGGGCAGGTGATGGGCAGCAAATAGGACTTGGGAAGCAGATGGAACTGGGGACGGCACCCTCCGTCTACTGATGGAAGATGATGACAAATAGAAGACAGTGTTTTTTCCTCCCAGCCCATTCTCTCTGATCCCTCTCCCAGTTGCTATCCGGGCTCTGTCCCTCGCGCAGGGAGGGCAGGACCCCTGGCTTCCTCCTTCTCTCATCTCACTGTGATCATCCACCTTAGGAGACTAAGCCATGATGGATCTGGTTTTCACCAGGCAGAGGGGTGGAGCCTAGAACTGGCTCCACACAGACCCTGGGCTGGTTATGGCACAGTCACAGCCAGGGTTGCGCCTTTTCTCTTCAAGCCCCATTTTCACCCCCTGCCATGCCCACTAGAGTTACCGTGCCACGAAGTTCTCCACCGAATCTAAATCTCCCTGGTGTCTCCCTTACTTCTCACCATCAGGAGGAAGCAGACGGGAGGCGCACTATGGAGCTCGAGGTCCGCCAGCTCTGCTCCAGCACCCTGCAGTCCCTGGCTGACTCCCCCAGAATGGCCAATGTAAGTGACCCTGCCCCTCTCCATTGGACACAGGCCTCTCTGGGTCTGAGCTTTTCGATGAGACAGGCCCCAACCAGACTTATTTATCTGAGCCTCCCCGCTCCAGAACATCATGGGGTTGGTTAAAATGGACCCCGGATCCGAGCTAGACCTGGGTCTTTGGAACAGGGAACACTCACCGGCTGAGTGCCCCTGCACGCCAGCGTTTGGTGTCAAAGGGGCTTTTCCGCTCGAGTATCCCCTGTGGTCAGTCATGCTGGTTCTGCAGCTTCCATAGCTCAGTCCCTCTTCATTGGTTCTTCTGTTAACTTTTCCCTGGCTGTTACAGGCTGGGGTCTATACAGCCCATCACATTCTTGTTTTGCAAAAGCCAACCCTAGCCCAGGAGTTCCTGCCTCTCACCCATACTACCCTGGTGCCTACAGGAGAGTCCACTGAGCTGGGAGACACTACATCCAAATCTCATCTCTGCTGGCTATTGCTTAGGTTTCCACACACTGCACAGACCTGATTACTGACCCAGGCGTCAGAACGCAAGCCTAAGCAGTCAAGTATTAGCCAGCCCCCTCCACACACTGAACAAATTAACAGCGAGGTTGCGCACGGTCACTTCAGGCAGAGCTGAGACTAGAAGCCACATTTCTAATAAGGCAGACCCAAGTATTGTGCACTCAGCTACACTGTCTTTCAGATTGAGCATGCCCAATATATGTGCTTTAGTTACTACAGGTGGGGATAGACCCCTGGGGATTCCTGATCTCCACTCTTCTACAGTCTAGCAAAGAGTTGTGTAACCCTCTGGCACAGTGTGTGTTAAGTCCCCCTCTTGTCCACACAGCAGACGGCAATTGCGTCTGTGCTTCAAGTGGCGCAGGTCTGTGTGGGGATGTGAAGGGCAGAGCTCAAACCTCCCTGAGCGCCTGTCGTGGTTTCACTTGATAGTATTGGGTTTCCTAGTCTCCTCTTTATTTATCAAGCTGGTGTATTGCGCTCCTGCCGTGAGAACACAGCCTTTCCCAGTGGGACTGGAGTTAGGAAATACTGTGCTGTCAATGACGATGCTACACTCAACAAAAGGCGGGGGGTCAGTCATGTGTCACGTGATTTGGTGGTGGAGGCAGACACTGATAGGTGTGAAGGGGGAGGGAGTGGGGATCGCTGCATGGTTCAGGCTGGATAGAGAGGTCTGGCTGGCGGTGGCGAGGCCAGGGGTCCTGTCTAGTGTAGGAAAGAGAGAGCTGGTGCAGGAAGAGGATATTTCCCTACTGAGATGGCTTTTCTCTGCTCTGCAGGTTTTATGGCCTGGGCTGCTCCTTCAACTGAGCCCAGCAGCCCATGGGCCAGCCCTGCCTCTCCTCCTGCAGACCTCGGTCGGGGTGGTAAAGAGGATGCAGGAGGAAGGCAGGCTGCCCTTGGCCAGGAGGTGCGGCAAGGCGAACAGAGGTGAGTCCCAGTATTTTATCCACCCGCTCTTAGTCCTTCTGTAGCGAGAGGCGTCTGCCCCCAGGTGGGGTGGGGATCAGCTCTTGGCTCTGGTTCCGGCTCACTGCAAGGACACAGCCAGCCGTCAAGGGCGCAGGCAGAGCTCAGAGCCGAATGCAAAAGATCCCTCCAGAGGCTGATGGGATGCCCCCCGTTTCTGTTCACAGGGTGTCGGTCAAGCAGCAAGTCCACTCTACCCCAGGAGCTGCTGGCTCGGCTGCTGGTGAGTAACCCGCAGCCAGGAGGTTCCTTATGCTCAGTGGGAAGGGGCCGCTCCTGGAGCTGGCATGAAGTGTGTGGTGGCTCTTCTCCCCGAAGCCCCCAAAGGAGCTGGCTCGTCACATTCCTCGCGTTCATTGCACATCGACCCAGCGCCTCTCGGCATTTAACAGAACCAGCGAGCTCTCTGAGCCAGCCACCTTCCTGGCTCCCCTGATCCTGGGGCTGGACG
>NW_027054369.1:0-13000 GCF_011386835.1 Chrysemys picta bellii
CAGTCATGAATATTGTAAACACCTTGCGCGTTCTTGTGTAGTTTATGCTGAGCCAGGACCAGAAAAACGAGGCGAGGAGGGAGCGGCGGCGGCAGCGCAGGGACAAGCGTGATGAGAACATGGACATGGACACGGACACAGAATTCTTCAAACCACGGGCCCCGGTGCTTTGGAGATCAAGTTGTTAATGGGGCAGGTTCTATCCATGGAACGCCAATTCTGGGCAAGGGAAACAAGCACAGACTGGTGGGACCGCATAGTGTTGCAGGTGTGGGATGATTCCCAGTGGCTGCGGAACTTTCGCATGCGTAAGGGCACTGTCATGGAACTTTGTGACTTGCTGTCCCCTGCCCTGAAGCGCCAGAATACCAAGATGAGAGCAGCCCTCACAGTTGAGAAGCGAGTGGCGATAGCCCTGTGGAAGCTTGCAATGCCAGACAGCTACCGGTAACTCGGGAATCAATTTGGAGTGGGCAAATCTACTGTGGGGCTGCTGTGATGCAAGTAGCCAAAGCAATCACTCAGGTGCTGCTACGAAAGGTAGTGACTCTGGGAAATGTGCAGGCCATAGTTAGATTCCCTAACTGTGGTGGGGCAATAGATGGAGCCCATAACCCTATCTTGTCACCGGAGCACTAGGGTACCACTAGGGTACCCAGTACATAAACCGCAAGGGGTACTTTTCAATGGTGCTGCAAGCACTTGTGGATCACAAGGGACGTTTCACCAACATCAATGTGGGCTGGCCGGGAAGGGTTCATGACGCTCGCGTCTTCAGGAACACTACTCTGTTTAAAGGACTGCAGCAAGGGACTTACTTTCTGGACCAGAAAATAACCGTTGGGGATGTTGAAATGCCAATAGTTATTCTTGGGGACCCAGCCTACCCCTTAATGCCATGGCTCATGAAGCCATACACAGGCAGCTGTTCAACTACAGGCTGAGCAAGTGCAGAATGGTGGTAGAATGTGCATTTGGCCGTTTAAAAGGTCGCTGGCCATCGTTACTGACTTGCTCAGACCTCAGCCAAACCAATCTCCCCACTGTTATTTCTGCTTGCTGTGTGCTCCACAGTCTCTGTTAAAGTAAGGGCGAGACCTTTATGGCGGGGTGGGAGGCTGAAGCAAATAGCCTGGCTGCTGATTACATGCAGCCAGACACCAGGGCGATTAGAAGAGCACACCAGGAAGCTCTGTGCATCAGAGAAGCTTTGAAAACCAGTTTCATGACTGGCCAGGCTACAGTGTGAAATATCTGTTTGTTTCTCCTTCATGAAAACCCGCCCCCTTTATTGACTCATTCTCTGTAAGGAACCCACCCTCCCCCTTCCCCCAGCTTGCTTTAAAACCAAATAAAGTCACTATCGTTTAAAAATCATTTATTCTTTATTAATACATTATAAAAAGAGAGAGGGAACCTGGGTGGGGTTTGGGAGGAGGATCGGCGGGAAGGAAAAGGCCACAAAAAAAAGGTTAAAAAAATGACAGCCTTTTGCTTGGGCTGTCCACTGGGGTGGAATGGGAAGGTGTACGGAGCCTCCCCCCGCCCCCCGCGTTCTTACACGTCTGGGTGAGGAGGCTATGGAATATGGTGAGGGGGGACGGGGGTTATACAGGGGCTGTAGCGGCACTCTGTTATCCTGCTGCCGTTCCTGAAGCTCCACCAGACGCCGGAGCATGTCTGTTTGCTCACGCAGCAGCCCCAGTGTTGCATCCTGCCTCCTCTGATCTTCCTGCCACCACCTCTCATCTCGAGAGTCTCTCCTCTCCTCACGTTGGTCCCTCCTGTCCTCACGTTCACTGTCTTCTTTCCTATACTTTGAAACGGTGTCCTTCCACTCATTCAGATGAGCTCTGTCACTGCGGCTGGATTCCATGATTTCTGCGAACATCTCGTCTCGCATCTTCTTTTTCCGACGCCTTATCTGTGATAGCCTTCGGGACGGAGGAGGGAGGCTTGAAGAATTTGCAGCTGCTGGAGGGAGGGAAAAAAGGAGAGAATTTTTTTAAAAGATACATTTTGCAGAAAAATGCTTATACTCTTTCACGGTGACCAACACTATTCACATTACATAGCACATGTGATTTCTGTGCAAGGTCGCACTTTCCCTCTTAATATTGAGTGCCTGTGGCTTTGCTGCTAGAGATCACAGACGCAGGTCTGGGCAACAGAATTCGGCTTGCATGCGGCCATAGTAAGCCATTGTCTTTCAGCTTCTGCGCCCTCCTTTCCCACATACCAAGCAAAGCCCGTTGAGTGCTGCGGTTTTCTTGTTAACATTCAGCAGCAGGAAACAAACTAACCCCCCGCCCCCATCCAATTCTCTGGATGATTGCTTTATCCCTCCCCCCACCATGTGGCTGGTATCAGGGAAGATCCCTGCTAGCCAAACACGAAAAGCTCTGGGCCAATTCCTCCCCTCCCCCATGCACTTGGCTAACTGCAGGGAAGGATTTCTTTTCAGCCACAGGCAAACAGCCCAGTAGGAACTGCCACCTCTGTCCCCTTATCACTCTCCTGAGGATTACACAGTAAGATAAAGAACGGATGTTGCTTGAATGCCAGCAAACACCGGGACCATACGCTGCCAGGCTTTGTCATGCATTGATACCAGATTACTTGCTGCAAGCATGGCGCGGTCAAGTGTCCTACCATGGAGGACGGAATAAGGCTGCAGTGCCCAGAAACCTTGTGGCAAGGCTTTTGGAGTATCTCCAGGACAGCTTCATGGAGATGTCCCTGGAGGATTTCCATTCCATCCCCAGACACGTTAACAGACTTTTCCAGTAGCTGTACTGGCTGCGAATGCATCCCAAGTCCTCAGGGCAAAGTAATCATTAAAAACCCTTGCTTTTAAAACAAGTTTTATATTTTAAAAGGTAAACTCACCTGAGGTCCCTTCCATGGGGTCGTGGTCTTGGATACTGGCTTGGGAGGGTACTTCAGTCAGGCTGAGAAAAAGATCCTGGCTGTTGGGAAGAACGGAGTGCTCGGTGCTCTCTGCAAGCTCGTCCTCCTCCTCCTCCTCTTCCCCATCCGCAGAATCCTCAGGTGTAGCTGATGAGATGATCCCCCCCTCGGAATCCACGGTCAGAGGTGGGGCAGTGGTGGCGGCCCCCCCTAGAACTGCGTGCAGCTCGTCGTAGAAGCGGCATGTCCGCGGCTCTGACCCGGAGTGACCGTTTGCCTCCTTTGTTTTTTGATAGGCTTGTCTGAGCTCCTTGACTTTCACGTGGCACTGATCTGAGACCCTATTGTGGCCTCTCTCCATCATGCCCTTGGAGATTTTTTCAAAAGTTTTTGCATTTCGTCTTTTTGAACGAAGTTCTGCTAGCACTGAATCCTCTCCCCATATAGCGATCAGATCCAGTACCTCCCGTACGGTCCATGCTGGTGCTCTTTTTTGATTATCGGCCTGCATGGTTACCTGTGCTGATGAGCTATCTGTGGTCACCTGTGCTCTCCACACTGGGCAAACAGGAAATGAAATTCAAATGTTCGCGGGGCTTTTCCTGTCTACCTGGCCAGTGCATCCGAGTTCAGATTGCTGTCCAGAGCGGTCAAAATGGTGCACTGTGGGATAGCTCCCGGAGGCCAATACCATCGAATTGCGGCCACACTAACTCTAATTTGAAATGATAAAATCAATTTTGGCGCTACTCCGCTCGACGGGGTGGAGTACAGAAATCGATTTAAAGAGCCCTTTATTTCAAATTAAAT
This sequence comes from Chrysemys picta bellii, assembly GCF_011386835.1. NCBI lineage: Eukaryota > Metazoa > Chordata > Testudines > Emydidae > Chrysemys > Chrysemys picta. The sequence continues at coordinate 3,721 of NW_027054369.1, forward strand.
GGCTTCGTTGTGTGGACGGGTGCAGGGTTAATACGATTTAACGCTGCTAAATCCGAATTAAAGTTGTAATGTAGACCAGGCCTAAGGGTAGTTAAGCACTGGAATAGGCTTCCAAGGAAGACTGTGAACTCCCCATCATTGGAGGTTTTTAAGAACAGGTTGGACAAACTTTTGTCAGGGATGGTCTAGGTTTACTTGGTCCAACTCAGTGCAGGGGGCTAGACTTGATGACTTCTTGAGGTCATTTTCAGCCCTACATTTTTATGACTCTATGATCCTATAACCAAGAAAAAACAATTCCGGGCATCAGTATTTAAGCAGTATTATACCATATATGGTGTCAAGTATCAGGGGGTAGCCGTGTTAGTCTGTATCTACAAAAACAACAAGGAGTCTGGTGGCACCTTAAAGACTAACAGATTTATTTGGGCATAAGCTTTCGTGGGTAAAAACCTCACTTCTTCGGATGCATAGAGTGAAAGTTACAGATGCAGGCATTATATCCTGACACATGGAGAGGAGGGAGTTACTTCGCAAATGGAGAACCAGTGTTGACAGGGCCAATTCAATCAGGGTGGATGTAGTCCACTCCCAATAATGGATGAGGAGGTGTCAATTCCAGAAGAGGAAAAGCTGCTTCTGTAATGAGCCAGCCACTCCCAGTCCCTATTCAAGATTAATGATGTAAAATTTGCAAATGAATTTTAGTTCTGCTGTTTCTCTTTGAAGTCTGTTTCGGAAGTTTTTTTGTTCAATGATAGTGACTTTTAAATCTGTAATAGAATGACCAGGGAGACTGAAGTATTCACTTACTGGCTTATGTATGTTACCATTCCTGATGTCCGATTTGTGTCCATTTACTCTTTTGCGGAGGGACAGTCCAGTTTGGCCAATGCACATGGTAGAGGGGCATTGCTGGCACATGATGGCATATATAACATTAGTGAATATGCAGGTGAATGAGCCCTTGATGGTGTGGCTGATGTGGTTGGGTCCTCTGATGGTGTCGCCAGAGTAGATATGGGGACAGAGTAGGCAACGAGGTTTGCTACAGGGATTGGTTCCTGGGTTGGTGTTTCTGTGGTGTGGTGTGTAGTTGCTGGTGAGTATTTGCTTCTGGTTGGGGGGTGGTCTGTAAGCGAGGACTGGCCTGCCTCCCAAGGTCTGTGAGAGTGAGGGATCATTTTCCAGGATAGGTTGTAGATCGTGGCTAATGCGCTGGCGAGGTTTTAGCTGGGGGCTGTATGTGATGGCCAGTGGTGTTCTGTTGTTGTCCTTGTTGGGCCTGTCTTGTAGTAGGTGATTTCTGGGTACCCGTCTTGCTCTTTCAATCTGTTTCCTCACTTCCCCAGGTGGGTATTGTAGTTTTACAAATGCTTGATAAAGATCTTGTAGGTGTTTGTCTCTGTCTGAGGGGTTGGAGCAAATTCGGTTGTATCTTAGGGCTTGACTGTAGACAATGGATTGTGTGATGTGTCTTGGATGGAAGCTGGAGGCATGTAGGTACGTATAGCGGTCAGTAGGTTTCTGGTATAGGGTGGTGTTTATGTGACCATCACTTATTTGCCCTGTAGTGTCCAGGAAGTGGATGTCTTGTGTGGACTGGTCCAGGCTGAGGTTGATGGTGGGGTGGAAATTGTTGAAGTCCAGGTGGAATTCTTCAAGGACCTCCTTTCTGTGGGTCCATATGATGAAGATATCATCAATGTAGCTGAAGTAGAGGAGGGGCACTAGGGGACAAGAGCTGAGGAAGCGTTGTTCTAAGTGAGCCATAAAAATGTTGGCATATTGTGGGGACATGCGGGTACATAGCTGTGCCAGTGACTTGAAGGTATAAGTTGTCCCCAAATCTGAAGTGGTTGTGGGTGAGGACAAAGATCTTTATCAAGCATTCGTAAAACTACAATACCCACCTGGGGAAGTGAGGAAACCGATTGAAAGAGCAAGATGGGTACCCAGAAATCACCTACTACAGGACAGGCCCAACAAGGACAACAACAGAACACCACTGGCCATCACATACAGCCCCCAGCTAAAACATCTCCAGCGCATTATCTACGATCTACAACCTATCCTGGAAAATGATCCCTCACTCTCACAGACCTTCGGAGGCAGGCCAGACCTCACTTACAGACCACCCCCCAACCTGATGCAAATACTCACCAGCAACTACACACCACACCACACCACAGAAACACCAACCCAGGAACCAATCCCTGTAGCAAACCTTGTTGCCTACTCTGTCCCCATATCTACTCTGGTGACACCATCAGAGGACCCAACCACATCAGCCACACCATCAAGGGCTCATTCACCTGCACATCCACTAATGTTACATATGCCATCATGTGCCAGCAATACCCCTCTGCCATGTACATTGGCCAAACCGGACAGTCCCTGCGCAAAAGAATAAATGGACACAAATCGGACATCAGGAATAGTAACACACATAAGCCACCAAGTGAACACTGTGGGGGATGTGGAGATGCCTATAGTGATCCTCGGGGACCCAGCCTACCCGCTAATGCCATGGCTCATGAAGCCCTATACAGGCACCCTGGACAGTGAAAAGGAACTCTTCAACTTCCGTCTGAGCAAGTGCAGAATGGTGGTGGAGTGTGCTTTTGGACATCTCAAGGGGAGATGGAGAAGCTTATTGATTCGCTCCGATCTCAGCGAAACCAATATCTCCATTGTTATTGCAGCTTGCTATGTGCTCCACAATCTGTGTGAGAGCAAGGGGGAGACCTTTATGGTGGGGTGGGAGGCTGAGGCAAATAGCCTGGCTGCTAATTACGTCCAGCAAGACAGCCGTGCGATTAGAAGAGCACAGCCGGACGCGCTGTGCATCCGGGAGGCTTTGAAAGCTAGGTTCCTGAGTGAGCAGGGTAACCTGTGACAATTTTGTTGGTTTACAGAGAAGCTGAACCTGCCCCCGTTTCTTTACCCAGTGACTGTTCACTATCCTCTCCAGTTTCATACCCCGTTCACACCCTTCCAACCCACGTTTAAAAATAAAATCACTGAAAATTTGTTAATGAACAACGTTTTCTTTATTACTGTTTTCGCGGTAAAGTGTTGAAACTGGGACGCAGACTGTAGTGGGGAGCGGGTGTAGTGTACTGATGCAAAGGACGCTTCTAAACTCGAGGAATGACAGGCTCCTGCTTCTACAGCGGTCCGCACTGGCGGACTGATGGTTTGAACAGAGCCTGCCACCCCTCCTGTTCGGGACTCTGTGTATGGGGGCTATGTGACTTTGTGGCAGGGGGAGGACGGTTACAGATTACCTGCTGCGTGGCTCTGTGATCCAGGATAAGGACCGCTGCATAAGATCTCTAACCGCCCTCCTCCGCCACAAAGTCACATAGCCGCCCTCCCACCCCCCAGACAATGAAAACCACCTCCCAGACTGACCAGGGTGCCTAGTGAATGCACTGTGTGTGTGACCTGCTGCTGAACCTGCCCCCGTGTCGGTACCAACCACCTTTCCCCCCCTTAAAACAGACTGTCCTCTAAAAAAACATGATGGAAACAGCAATTAACAGAAACTCATTTTTTATTAGCAAATGGACAGTTAGGGGATGAAACTGGGATGGGGGCTTGGGTGAGGCGGGAAGGAAAGGACTTATCAAACTTTGGGGAATGACAGCCTTCTGCCACTTGAGCAGTCTGCAGGGGTTGAGTGACAGTTTTCACGGGCTCTGCAGCCCCTCCTTCTGGGTACTTTCGGTGAGGGGGGTATGGGACTTTGTGGCGGGGGACGGTGGTTGCAGATAGACTGCAGCGGGGCTCTGTCCTCCTGCCTCCGGTCCTGCAGAACATCCACAAGGCGCCGGAGCGTTTCCGTTTGCTCCCTCATTGGTCCAAGCAGTGTTTGAGTCGCATGCTGGTCTTCCTGCCGCCACCTCTCCTCCCGTTCACTGTGTGCTCTCTGGTATTGGGACATGTTCTCCCTCCACTGACTCAGCAGGGTTGCCTCGGCTCGGGAGCAGCCCATAAGTTCTGAGAACATGTCGTCCCGTGTCCTTTTCTTTGTATGCCTAATCTGCGACAGCCTTTGGGAGGGGGATGACAGGGTAGGTCGGGAGACAGCCACAGCTGTGGGATGGGAAACAGGGAGTGAATTCCTCAGAAAGATAAATTTTGGGGGGAACAAAGAAAATAGTCTTTCTCTGTGAAAAAGACCATTCACAGCACCTATCAGATGCGCACTCAGGACAAGGTCGAATTTTCGGCCTTCGCATTCAGTCCCTGGGGTCTTGCAGTGCAGATCACAGAATCGGAACAGCACCGCGGAATTTGGGTAGCGGGCTGACATGGTAAGCCGTAGACTTGTGGCAGCTTAAAACTGTAATAATAGCACTGCCCTACTTTCATGTTCAAAGCAATGCTCCTAGCGTTGGCCAGTTCCTGCTGCCAGCAATCTGGCAAGCATGAACTCTGCCCCTGTCCCACCCCCTCGCGGCTGTCGCCGGGAAAGATCCCTCTATGCTGCCTCTCTCCCGCCTCCACCACATGGCTGTAAACCGGCGGTCACAGTTCTGTAAAGGAACAGGGAAGCAGTCCCAATACTAACATTCCCCTAATTCAAAGCAGGTCACCATGAGTGACATCACTCTGATGCGTATTTCAGACAGCGGCGAAGAACGCATGCTTCGGGAAAGCCTGCAAAGACCAGGGCCGTATGCCGCCATGCTGTGCAAGGCAATGATACCGGAGTACTTGATGGTAGCCTGGCGCGGAAACGTTTCATACTACGGATGACACAACATGGCCGCTCTGCCAAGGAACCTCATGCAAAGGCTTTCCAATTACCTCCAGGAGAGCTTCATGGAGATGTCCCCTGAGGATTTCTGCTCTATCCCCGGACATATTGACCAAATTTTACTGTAGCTGCACTGGCAAGGGCTAAACAGTAGAGCGCCTACGGCAAACCAATGAAGATATACCGGACATTGTTAGATTTTTTTGCAGCAGTTGCACTAGCAAAGACTAGAACTTTAAGTGCCTAGGACAATCTAATCATGAAAAAGCCACAGTTAATATTAATATTCTTTTCAAAATAAATGTTTACATGTTTAATCCACTTACCGGCTGATCCTTCCCCTGATTCTGGGTCCGGGTTAACGCCTGGGGACGGTTGGTACGGGATCTCTGTGAGGGTGATGAAGAGATCCTGGCTGTCTGGGAAATCAGCGTTGTAAGCGCTGTCGACTGCCTCGTCCTCCTCATCTCCTTCCTCATCTTCCCCGTCCACTACCATCTCAGAGGAAGCGGGCGTGGACAATATCCCATCCTCAGAGTCCACGGTCAGTGGTGGGGCAGTGGTGGCGGCCGCACCTAGGATGGAATGCAGTGCCTCGTAGAAACGGCATGTCTGCGGCTGGGATCCGGAGCGTCCGTTTGCCTCTTTGGTCTTCTGGTAGCCTTGTCTCAGCTCCTTGATTTTCACGCGGCACTGCGTTGCATCCTGGCTGTATCCTCTCTCTGTCATGGCTTTGGAGATCTTCTCGTAGATCTTTGCATTCCGTCTTTTCGATCGCAGCTCCGAAAGCACGGACTCATCGCCCCACACAGCGATCAGATCCAAGACTTCCCGATCAGTCCATGCCGGGGTCCTCTTTCTATTCTGAGATTGCATGGCCATCTCTGCTGGAGAGCTCTGCATCGTTGCCAGTGCTGCTGAGCTCGCCACGATGTCCAAACAGGAAATGAGATTCAAACTGCCCAGACAGGAAAAGGAATTCAAATTTTCAAATTTTCCTGGGGCTTTTCCTGTGTGTCTGGTCAGAGCATCCGAGCTCGGACTGCTGTCCAGAGCGTCAACAGAGTGGTGGTGCACTGTGGGATAGCTCCTGGAGCTATTAGCGTCGATTTCCATCCACACCTACCCTAAGTCGACATGGCCATGTCGAATTTAGCGCTACTCTCCTCGTTGGGGAGAAATACAGAAGTCGAATTTAGGAGACCTCTATGTCGAACTAAATAGCTTTGTTGTGTGGACGGGTGCAGAGTTAATTCGATTTAGCGCTGCTAAATTCAACATAACCTGCTAGTGTAGACCAGGCCTGTGACTCTCTGACAATATGAAATACACCAGTGATATGTTGCCGGAAGTGTTTGGGATGAAATAAGCACAGATATGGTAGGAGTGAATCTTAAAGACAAATAAACGGAATCTCTAGTTGCCAAACAGCTCTAGAAGAGTAGAAGAGATCAGGGCCAGCTGCAGGCACCAGCTAAAGAAGCAGGTGCTTGAGGCGGCCAATACCAAGGCGCGTCACTCCGGCTGCTATCGGGGCGGCACGTCTGGGTCTGCAGCGCGGTAATTCAGAGGCAGGTCCCTCAGTCCCTCTTGGAGCGAAGGACCTGCCACTGAATTGCCACCGAAGAGTGGAATGGCGCGATCCCGGTGCCACGGCTTTTTTTTTTTTTTTTTGCCCCTTGGGGCGGCAGAAAACCTGGAAGCCGGCCCTGTCTGCTATGATTATTGGATTGAGCTCTTTATTTCTCAGCCTGGTCTCCTACATTCACATCATCTCCACCATCCTGAGGATATGCTTCTTGGAAGGAAGGTATAAAGCTTTCTCAACTGGATGCTCCCTCCTTGTCAGGTTTATTTGATACTACGGGATTGATTTGTCTCCATTTGTGAGACTCATGCCAGCCTTCCTGGTGGTTCTGCATAGACTGATCTCTATCAGTTATAGCAGCTTACCTCCCATGTTGAACCCCCATCATCCACAGCTCAGAAAGACAAAGAGGTGGAAAGCGCTCTGACCAAAAATTTGGAAACAAAAAAAAAATGTTAAATTTCGCATGTAGCGTAAAAATGTTTTCGGAAGAAGCAGTGAAATATCAGTAAGGGACTCTACGGACATTTCTTCACCTCTGCAAGCAGTGGAAAAAGCACATGACATACAAGGAGTGTGGGTTAATTAATGGGAAATGGGCTTCCAGGTCCCCTATGTGACTTTTAAAAATCTTAGCTATAGTCTATAAAGCAGTGCAGTAAAACTGCCACTGGATTTTGCTTTTCAAGTTCTTTGTTTCAAACCCTCCTAATAGCCCATGCAGTAAATCTGTGTTTACCCTCTTCTTCACCAAGTGCTTTGGGACCCACAGATAAATGAGGACTCTGTAAATGCCAATCAAAATCAAACATCACCCAGAACTCTTCTTTCTCAGCCCAGCTGCCCTGCATCCCAGTTCTTCCTGTTCTAATCAATATACCCCACTGCTCTCCCAAGGCCAGCAATAAAACCCAGGACTCTTGAGTTCCCAACCCCATCCCGATATCAACCCTTAGATCAGATTTCTCAGTCCAAGCCGGGAATAATGGTAACTAGTTAATAGAATATCCTTTGATCTTTACATCTCCCTTTTACTAAATCAAACTTAGGAAATTCCATGCCACCCTCCCCCCCCACACACACATTGTGAGAATGTTGGAAAGTATTAAAATATTGGGAAATGTCTTGCAAACTTAAAACTGCTGGATTGTGTGTGTGTGTGTGTGTGTGCATTTCCACAGAGCTGGCCAAAATTCCCAGTTTTTTCTGGGACAATTTTTCCTTCAAGTTTTGTTTGTTTGTCTGAGCTGTTTCCACTTCTGTGGGTGGTGGTGGTGCGGGGGAGGGGGGGGGGAGGGAAAGGAGAGAAAGGAAAAATGAAACTATTATTTTGGCACTAGGCCTAATAGGAAAAGACATTCTTTACCCAAAACAACTCCTTCTTTAGCATTAGAATCTAGCCAATACCTTTGGCAAACACAGAAAAGATTATGTGATGTTTAAAATGATGAGAGATTAATATAAAAAGGATAATAAAAGATTTATATTTACTGAGAACACTAAACCTTCAGTGACTTTCCATGAGATTTGAGCACCTAAATCCCTTGAGCTGTTTTTAAACTTACAGCCATAATATATAATATACATAGAGCCATATCTTTAGCTGGTGGGAATCAGCTGGTGGCCTACCGAATTCAATAGTGCTATGACAATTTACACCAGCGGGGGACCTGCCTTATTGATGTCAGGGAAGCCGTGTTAATTTACAGCAGTGTGGGATCTGACCACTGTTGATTTTGATGGAGCTACATCAATTTACACTAATTGAGGAGCTGTCTTCTGTTGATTTCAGTACAGTTACAATGACTTACACCACTGGTCTTCTGGCCCATTCACTCCAGTAGAGATAGACTGACTTAAACTAGCTAGAAATAGGTCCCCATCTATCTATCTATCTATCTATCTATCTATCTATCTATCTATCTATCTATCTATCTATCTATCTATCTATCTAATGTTCCCTGTTCCCGGCCAATGGGAGCTGCAGGAAGCAGTGGGCCACAGGGACGTGCTGGCTGCTGCTTCCCACAGATCCCATTGGCCAGGCACTGAGAACCGCAGCCACTGGGAGCTGCAGGGGGCCATGCCTGTGGACAGTCAACATGAGCAAAATGTCTCGTGGCCTGCAATCAGATTACCCAGATAGACTGCATGCGGCCTGCGGGTCACAGGTTGCTCACAACTGTGTTAGACCAATTAGTTAAAAATCCATACTTTCCTCCTTGGACAGATCCATCTATCCCTGGGTCTGATAACTTAACAGACATTATTTATGTATTAGATATTATCCATTCATTGAATTCCCATGTATATTAATTATGTTTTTAAATTTTTATTATTTTTTCCGTTTCTCTCTGGACACAGTTTTGCTGAAGAATAATAGAGACTAAAACCACCATGGCTGAATTTATTCTTTTCGCACTTTTGAGTGATCCACAGCTACAGATTTTCCTCTTCTTGGTATTTCAAGTATTTCAAGCTCCTTCCACCTCATCCTGGTCTCCTACATTCACGTCATCTCCACCATACTGAGGATATGCTCTGTAGGACAGGCGTAAAGCCTCCGCCACCTGCAGCTTTCACCTCAATGTGGCTATTTTATACTATGGGACAGGTTTCTCGCAGTATGTGAGAGCCATCTCAGCTTCCTTGGATGCTCTGGTCTCCATCCTGTACAGCACCTTGTAACCCCCATGTTAAGTCTTGACATCTACTACCTGCAAAACAAAGGAGTGCAAGCAGTTACGGTGAAAATGTGTTGCACGTTAATGGGTCTGTGTAGACTCTGCTGCTGTGAACTAAAAGTTCCTAATGCACTTTAATGTAGTGCTGTTTCTGTCAGTCTCTTCTGTTGAAGCTGTCCCACTTTGGATAATTACTTGAATAATAATGGGCTAACTTCTTTTGTGAACCAAGCCCTTCTT